>NC_092055.1:131690865-131990865 GCF_003086295.3 Arachis hypogaea
AAGATTAAAATTCTAAGTTTGGTGTCTTGCATGTTTTCTTTGCATTAAAATTTTTTTTTTTTAAAAAAATATGTTCTTGATGTTCATCATGACATTCAAAGTGTTCTTGGTGTTCATCTTGACATTCATAGCATTCTTGCATGCATCACATGTTTTGATCTAAAATTCTCATGCATTGCATAATTTTCATGTTTTTCTCTCTCATCATTAAAAATTCAAAAAAAAAATTAAAAAATATCTTTCCCTCTTTTCTCTCATAATTTCGAAAATTAGATTTGACTTTTTCAAAACTTTTTAAAATCTAGTTGTTTTTGTGAGTCAAATCAAATTTTCAATTTAAAAATCTTATGTTTTCAAAATCTTTTTCAAAAATCAAATCTTTTCATTTTTCTTAGTTATTTTCGAAATTTCAAAAATATTTTTAAAAATCTTTTTCTTAATTTTACATCATATTTTCGAAAATAACAATAACAATTAATGTTTTGATTCAAAAATTTCAAGTTTGTTACTTACTTGTTAAGAAAGGTTCAAACTTTGAGTTCTAGAATCATATCTTGTGATTTCTTGTGAATCAAGTCATTAATTGTGATTTTAAAAATAAAATCTTTTTCAAAACTAATTTCAATCATATCTTTTCAAAAATATCTTCTTATCTTATCTTTTTCAAAATTTGATTTTCAAAATATCTTTTCTAACTTCCTAACTTCTTATCCTTTCAAATTTGTTTCAACTAACTAACTAACTTTTTGTTTGTTTCTTATCTTTTTCAAAACCACCTAACTAACTCTCTCTCTCTCTAATTTTCGAAAATATCTCCCTCTTTTTCAAAATTTCTTTTTAATTAAACTAATTATTTTATTTTTTATTTGAATTTTCGAAAAAACTATTTTCGAAAATCACTAATTCTTTTTCAAAAATTATTTTCGAAAATTCTCTCCTCCTCTCATCCCTTCCATTTATTTATTCATCTACTAACACTTATCTTCATCTCACATCTCTGCTCCTATCATCATCTTTGTGTTTGGATTCTTCATTCTTCTTCACCCCTCTTCCTTTTCTTCTTCTACTAACAATAAGGAACCTCTTTACTGTGACATAGAGGATCCTCTTCTTTTCTTTTTCTCTTCTCTTTCTTATGAGCAGGGACAAAGAAAAAGGCATTCTTGTTGAAGCTGGTCCAGAACCTGAAAGGACTCTGAAAGGAAACTAAGAGAAGCTAAATTACAACAATCCAGAGACAACCTTATTGAAAATTTTGAACAAGTAAAGGATATGGCAGCCGAACCCAACAACAATATTGCAAGGAGAATGCTTGGTGACTTTACTGCACCTAATTCCAATTTACATGGAAGAAGCATCTCCATTCCTGCCATTGGAGCAAACAATTTTAAGCTAAAACCTCAGCTAGTTTCTCTGATGCAGCAGAACTGCAAGTTTTATGGACTTCCATCTGAAGATCTTTTTCAGTTCTTAACTGAATTCTTGCAGATCTGTGATACTGTTAAGACTAATGGAGTAGATCCTGAAGTCTACAGGCTCATGCTTTTCCCATTTGCTGTAAGAGACAGAGCTAGAATCTGGTTGGACTCCCAACCCAGAGATAGCCTGAACTCTTGGGATAAGCTGGTCACGGCTTTCTTAGCCAAGTTCTTTCCTCCTCAAAAGCTTAGCAAGCTTAGAGTGGATGTTCAAACCTTCAAACAAAAAGATGGTGAATCCCTCTATGAAGCTTGGGAAAGATACAAACAGTTGACCAAAAAGTGTCCTTCTGACATGCTTTCAGAATGGACCATCCTGGATATATTCTATGATGGTTTATCTGAGTTATCAAAGATGTCATTGGATACTTCTGCAGGTGGATCCATTCACCTAAAGAAAACGCCTGCAGAAGCTCAAGAACTCATTGACATGGTTGCTAATAACCAGTTCATGTACACTTCTGAGAGGAATCCTGTGAGTAATGGGACGCCTATGAAGAAGGGAGTTCTTGAAGTTAATACTCTGAATGCCATATTGGCTCAGAACAAAATATTGACTCAGCAAGTCAATATGATTTCTCAGAGTCTGAATGGAATGCAAGCTACATCCAACAGTACTCAAGAGGCATCTTCTGAAGAAGAAGCTTATGATCCTGAGAACCCTGCAATAGCAGAGGTGAATTACTTAGGTGAACCTTATGGAAACACCTATAACTCATCATGGAGAAATCATCCAAATTTCTCATGGAAGGATCAAAAGCCTCAACAAGGCTTTAATAATGGTGGAAGAAACAGGTTTAGCAATAGCAAGCCTTTTCCATCATCCACTCAGCGACAGACAGAGAATTCTGAGCAGAACCCATCTAGCTTAGCAAACTTAGTCTCTGATCTATCTAAGGCCATTGTGAGTTTCATGAATGAAACAAGGTCTTCCATTAGAAATTTGGAAGCACAAGTGGGCCAGCTGAGTAAAAGGATCACTGAAATCCCTCCTTGCACTCTCCCAAGCAATACAGAAGAAAATCCAAAAGGAGAGTGCAAGGCCATTGACATAACCAAAATGGCGGAACCCAATGAGGGAGAGGAGGACGTGAATCCCAAGGAGGAAGACCTCCTGGGACGTCCAGTGATCAATAAGGAGCTTCCCTCTGAGGAACCAAAGGACTCTGAGGCTCATCTAGAGACCATAGAGATTCCATTAATCCTCCTTATGCCATTCATGAGCTCTGATGAGTATTCCTCTTCTGAAGAGAATGAGGATGTTACTGAAGAGCAAACTGCCAAGTTCCTTGGTGCAATCATGAAGCTAAATGCCAAATTATTTGGCATTGATACTTGGGAAGATGAACCTCCCTTGTTCATCAATGAACTAAGTGATCTGGATCAACTGACATTGCCTCAGAAGACACCGGATCCTGGAAAGTTCATAATACCTTGTACTATAGGCACCATGATCTTTAAGGCTCTGTGCGACCTTAGTTCAGGGATAAACCTCATGCCCCTCTCTGTAATAGAAAAACTGGGAATCTATAGGGTGCAAGCTGCTAAAATCTCATTAGAGATGGCAGATAATTCAAGAAAACAGGCTTATGGACAAGTAGAGGACGTGTTAGTAAAGGTTGAAGGCCTTTACATCCCTGCTGATTTCATAGTCCTGGATACTGGAAAGGAAGAGGATGAATCCATCATCCTAGGAAGACCTTTCCTAGCCACAGCAAGAGCTGTGATTGATGTGGACAGAGGAGAATTGATCCTTCAATTGAATGAGGACAACTTTGTGTTTACAACTCAAGGATCTCTCTCTGCATCCATGGAGAGGAAGCAGAAAAAGCTTCTCTCAAAGCAGAGTCAACCAAAGCCCCCACAGTCAAACTCTAAGTTTGGAGTTGGGAGGCCACAACCAAACTCTAAGTTTGGTGTCAAACCCCCATATCCAAACTCTAAGTTTGGTGTTGGGAGGTCTCAATAAAGCTCTGCACATCTGTGAGGCTCCATGAGAGCCCACTGTCAAGCTATTGACATTAAAGAAGCGCTTGTTGGGAGGCAACCCAATTCTTATCTAACTATATTTTTCTTGGTTATATGTCTTTATAGGTTCATGATCATGTGGAGTCACAAAATAAATATAAAAATTGAAAACGGAATTAAAAACAGCAGAAGAAAAATCACACCCTGGAGGAAGCATCTGCCTGGCATTCAACGCCAGAACAGAGCATGGTTCTGGCGCTGAACGCCCAAAATGGGTAGTATCTGGGCGCTGAACGCCCAAAATGGGCATCATCTGGGCGCTGAACGCCAGAATTGCACCCTGGAGAGGAGCTGGCGCTGAACGCCCAGAACAAGCATGGTTCTGGCGTTCAACGCCAGAAATGGCCAGTAAATGGGCGTTGAACACCCAAAATGGGCACCAACCTGGCGCTGAACGCCCAGAGTTGTGTGCAAGGGCATTTTACATGCCTAATTTGGTGCAAGGTTGTAAATCCTTGAACACCTCAGGATCTGTGGACCCCACAGGATCATCTCAGGATCTGTGGACCCCACAGGATCCCCACCTACCTCTACTCACTTCTTCTCACCCCTCTTTCACACAATCCCATAAACACTCTTCCCCAAAACCCTTCACCAATCACCTCAATCTCTCTTCCCCATCTCCTCTTCACCACTCACATCCATCCACTCTTCCCTATAAACCTACCTCATAAACTCCACCTACCTTCAAAATTCAAAACCAATTTCCCATCCAAACCTACCCATATGGCCGAAACCTTCCCCCCTCCCTTTCCTATATAAAGCCCCCCATTCTTCTTCAAATTCACACAACACAACCCTCTCTTCTCTTCTTGGCCGAAACACAACCCCTTCTCCCTCTCCTCCATTTCTTCTTCTTCTTCATCTATTCTCTCTTTTATTGCTCGAGGGCGAGCAATATTCTAAGTTTGGTGTGGTAAAAGCATAAGCTTTTTGTTTTTCCATTACCATTGATGGCACCTAAGACCGGAGAATCCTCTAGAAAAGGAAAAGGGAAGACAAAAGCTTCCACCTCCGAGTCATGGGAGATGGAAAGGTTCATCTCCAAAGCCCATCAAGACCACTTCTATGATGTTGTGGCCAAGAAGAAGGTGATCCCTGAGGTCCCTTTCAAACTCAAAAGAAACGAGTATCCGGAGATCCGACATGAAATTCAAAGAAGAGGTTGGGAAGTTCTAACAAAT
The DNA here is from genome assembly GCF_003086295.3 of Arachis hypogaea. Classification (NCBI taxonomy): domain Eukaryota; kingdom Viridiplantae; phylum Streptophyta; class Magnoliopsida; order Fabales; family Fabaceae; genus Arachis; species Arachis hypogaea. Next base: position 131,695,556 of record NC_092055.1, read on the forward strand.
CCCATCCAACAAGTCGGCATCCTAATGGTTCAAGAGTTCGATGCTAATGCATGGATCACCAAGAACCATGATTAAAGTAAGAACCCGGATCCAAAGAACTATGTTACAATGGTTCGGGGGAAATACTTAGATTTTAGTCCGGAAAATGTGAGGTTGGCGTTCAACTTGCCAAACATGGAAGAGAACGCACGCCCCTACACAAGGAGAGTCAACTTTGATCAAAGGTTGGACCAAGTCCTTATGGACATATGTGTAGAAGGAGCTCAATGGAAAATTGACTCAAAAGGCAAACCGGTTCAACTAAGAAGACTGGACCTGAAGCCTGTAGCTAGAGGATGGTTGGAGTTCATTCAATGCTCAATCATTCCCACTAGCAACCGGTCTGAAGTTACTATAGACCGGGCCATTATGATCCATAGCATCATGATTGGAGAAGAGGTGGAAGTTCATGAGGTTATACCTCAAGAACTCTACAAGGTGGCTGACAAGTCCTCCACTATGGCAAGGTTAGCCTTTCCTCACCTCATTTGCCACCTATGCAATTCGGCTGGGATTGACGTAAAGCGAGATATCCTCATTAAAGAGGACAGGCCCATCACTAAGAAAAAGATGGAGCAAGCAAGAGAGCCCATTCATGGAGCTCAAGAGGCGTATGAAGCTCATCACCATGAGATCCCGGAGATGCCTCAAATGCATTTTCCTCCACAAAACTATTGGGAGCAAATCAACACCTTCCTAGGAGAATTGAGTTCCAATATGGGACAACTAAGGGTGGAACATCAAGAGCACTCCATCATCCTTCATGAAATAAGAGAAGATCAAAAAGCAATGAGGGAGGAGCAACAAAAACAAGGAAGAGACATAGAAGAGCTCAAGGACATCATTGGTTCCTCAAGAAGGAAACGCCACCATCACTAAGGTGGATTCATTCCTTGTTCTTATTTCTTCTGTTTTTCGTTTTCTATGTTATGTGCATATCTATGTTTGTGTCTTCATTACATGATCATTAGTAGTTAGTAACTATGTCTTAAAGTTATGAATGTCCTATGAATCCATCACCTCTCTTAAATGAAAAATGTTTTAATTCAAAAGAACAAGAAGTACATGAGTTTCGAATTTATCCTTGAACTTAGCTTAATTATATTGATGTGGTGACAATGCTTCTTGTTTTCTGAATGTATGCTTGAACAGTGCATATGTCTTTTGAAGTTGTTGTTTAAGAATGTTAAATATGTTGGCTCTTGAAAGAATGATGACAAGGAGACATGTTTTTTGATAATCTGAAAAATCATAAAAATGATTCTTGAAGCAAGAAAAAGCAGCAAAGAACAAAGCTTGCAGAAAAAAAAAGAAAAAAAATATAGGTGAAAAAAAATAGAAAGAAAGAAAAAGAAAAAGCAAGCAGAAAAAGCCAAAGCTCTTAAAACCAAGAGGCAAGAGCAAAAAGCCAATAACCCTTAAAACGAAAAGGCAAGGGCAAATAAAAAGGATCCCAAGGCTTTGAGCATCAGTGGATAGGAGGGCCTAAAGGAATAAAATCCTGGCCTAAGCGGCTAAACCAAGCTGTCCCTAACCATGTGCTTGTGGCGTGAAGGTGTCAAGTGAAAACTTGAGACTGAGCGGTTTAAGTCAAGGTCCAAAGCAAACAAAAAAAGAGTGTGCTTAAAAACCCTGGACACATCTAATTGGGGACTTTAGCAAAGCTAAGTCACAATCTGAAAAGGTTCACCCAATTATGTGTCTGTGGCATTTATGTATCCGGTGGTAATACTGGAAAACAAAGTGCTTGGGGCCACAGCCAAGACTCATAAAATAGCTGTGTTCAAGAATCATTATACTGAACTAGGAGAATCAATAACACTATCTGAACTCTGAGTTCCTATAGATGCCAATCATTCTGAACCTCAATGGATAAAGTGAGATGCCAAAACTATTCAAGAGGCAAAAAGCTATAAGTCCCGCTCATATGATGAAGCTATGTTTCATTGATAGTTTGGAATTTATAGTATATTCTCTTCTTTTTATCCTATTTGATTTTCAGTTGCTTGGGGACAAGAAACAATTTAAGTTTGGTGTTGTGATGAGCGGATAATTTATACGCTTTTTGGCATTGTTTTTAGTATGTTTTTAGTAGAATCTAGTTACTTTTAGGGATGTTTTCATTAGTTTTTATGTTAAATTTACATTTCTGAACTTTACTATGAGTTTGTGTGTTTTTTTGTGATTTCAGGTATTTTCTGGCTGAAATTGAGGGACTTGAGCAAAAATCAGATTCAGAGGTTGAAGAAGGACTGCTGATGCTGTTGGATTCTGACCTCCCTGCACTCAAAGTGGATTTTCTAGAGCTACAGAACTCGAAATGGCGCGCTTCCAATTGCGTTGAAAGGTAGACATCCAGGGATTTCTAGCAATATATAATAGTCCATACTTTGTCCAAGTTTAGACGATGCAAACTGGCGTTCAACGCCAGCTCTCTGCCCAATTCTGGCGTCCAGCGCCAGAAACAAGCTGCAAAGTGGAGTTCAACGCCCAAAATGGCACAAAAGCTGGCGTTCAACTCCAGAAAGAGCCTCTGCACGTGTAACATTCAAGCTCAGCCCAAGCACACACCAAGTGGGCCCCGGAAGTGGATTTATGCATTAATTACTTACTTCTGTAAACCCTAGTAGCTAGTTTATTATAAATAGGACCTTTTACTATTGTATTAGATATCTTTTGATCATTTTGAGATCTCTAGACCTCCATGGGAGGCTGGCCACTCGGCCATGCCTACCCTCTATTCACTTATGTATTTTTAACGGTAGAGTTTCTACACTCCATAGATTAAGGTGTGGAGCTCTGCTGTTCCTCAAAGATTAATGCAAAGTACTACTGTTTTCTATTCAATTCATCTTATTTCGCTTCTAAGATATTCATTCGCACTTCAACCTGAATGTGATGAACGTGACAATCGTCATCATTCCCTATGAACGCGTGCCTGACAACCACTTTCGTTCTACATTAGATTGAATGAGTATCTCTTAGATCTCTTAATCGGAATCTTCGTGGTGTAAGCTAGAATGATGGCGGCATTCAAGAGAATCCGGAAAGTCTAAACCTTGTCTGTGGTATTCCGAGTAGGATTCAATGATTGAATGACTGTGACGAGCTTCAAACTCGCGATTGCTGGGCATAGTGACAGACGCAAAAGGATAGTAAATCCTATTCCAGCATGATCGAGAACCGACAGATGAATAGTCGTGCCGTGACAGGGTGCGTTGACCACTTTCACTGAGAGGATATGATGTAACCATTGACAAGGGTGACGCCTCCAGACGATTAGCCGTGCCGTGACAGGGCATTTGGATCATTTTCCCGAGAGAAGACCGAAAGTAGCCATTGACAATGGTGATGCATTACATAAAGCCAGCCATGGAAAGGAGTAAGACTGATTGGATGAAGATAGCAGGAAAGCAGAGGTTCAGAGGAACGAAAGCATCTCTATTCGCTTATTTGAAATTCTCACCAATGATTTACATAAGTATTTCTATCCCTATTTTATTAATTATTTTCGAAAACCCCATTACTATTTTATATCCGCCTGACTGAGATTTACAAGGTGACCATAGCTTGCTTCATACCAACAATCTTCGTGGGATTCGACCCTTACTTACGTAAGGTATTACTTGGACGACCCAGTGCACTTGCTGGTTAGTTGTGCGAAGTTGTGAACCATGGTATTGGCATCATGTTTTTGGCACCATTACCAGGGAAAGAAAGAGCGATGAATTTTACATAATCAAAGTGTAATCACAATTTCTGTGCACCAAGTTTTTGGCGCCGTTGCCGGGGATTGTTCGAGTTTGGACAACTGACGGTTCATCTTGTTGCTCAGATTAGGTAATTTTCTTTTTGTTCTCTTTTCAAAATTTTTCAAAAATCTTTCAAAAATTTTCTCATCTGTTTTCGAAAAAATAAAAAAATGTTTTCAAAAATATATTTTTTTTCTTCAGAATTTTTAAGAATGAATTCTAGTGTTTCATGAAGCATGTTGAAGCCTATCTGGCTGTAAAGCCATACCCAAACTGCTTTGGGATTGGCCTTCAACTAATCACCTCAGTGGAGCCATGCCCAATCCTTCTGGATAGGATATGTCAGGCGTGTCATGTCTGAGTTACATACTAAAGCTTGGCTGGCTATTAAGCCATGCCTGACCCTTTGATTGGAGCTTTAGAGCATAAGATTCCTGGAATTCATATTAAAAATTTTGGAATCCTTATTTTTGTTTTTCAAATAATTTTTGAAAAAAAAATACAAAAAAATTATAAAAATTATAAAAATTCAAAAATCAAAAAAATATATCTTTTCCTTTTCTCTCTCATAAATTCGAAAATTAGATTTGACATTTTCAAAAATTTTTAAAAATCTAGTTGTTTTATGAGTCAAATCAAATTTTCAATTTAAAAATCCTAACTTTTTCAAAATCTTTTTCAAAAATCAAATCTTTTTTATTTTTTCTTAGTTATTTTCAAAAATTATAAAAATATTTTTCAAAAATCTTTTTCTTATTTTTATATCAAATTTTCGAAAATAACAATAACAATTAATGTTTTGATTCAAAAATTTCAAGTTTGTTACTTGCTTGTTAAGAAAGATTCAAACTTTAAGTTCTAGAATCATATCTTGTGATTTCTTGTGAATCAAGTCATTAATTGTGATTTTAAAAATCAAATCTTTTTCAAAAACTAATTTCAATCATATCTTTTCAAAAATATCTTCTTATCTTATCTTTTTCAAAAATTTGATTTCAAAATACTTTTTCTAACTTCCTAACTTCTTATCTTTTCAAAATTTGTTTCAACTAACTAACTAACTTTTTGTTTGTTTCTTATCTTTTTCAAAACTACCCAACTAACTCTCTCTCTCTAATTTTCGAAAATATCTCCCCCTTTTTCAAAATTTCTTTTTAATTAACTAATTATTTCAATTTTTAAATCTTAATTTTCGAAAATTACTAACATTTTTCAAAAACTATTTTCTAAAATCACTAACTCTTTTTCAAAAATTATTTTCGAAAATTCTCCTTCTCTCTCATCTCCCTCTATTTATTTATTCATCTACGAACACTTCATCTCACCCAAATTCGAACCCCCTCTTCCATCTGTGTTCGAATTTCTTCTTCTTCTTTTCTTCTACTCACACTGGGACCTCTATACTGTGGTAAAAAAGACCCCTGTTATTATTATTTTTCTGTTCTCTCTTTTTCATATGAGCAGGAGCAAGGACAAGAACATTCTTGTTGAAGCAGATCCAGAACCTGAAAGGACTCTGAAGAGAAAACTAAGAGAAGCTAAATTATAACAATCTAGAGAGAACCTTTCAGAAATTTTCGAACAGGAAGAGGAGATGGCAGCCGAAAATAATAATAATGCAAGGAGAATACTCGGTGACTTTACTGCACCTAGTTCCAATTTACATGGAAGAAGCATCTCCATTCCTGCCATTGGAGCAAACAACTTTGAGCTGAAACCTCAATTAGTTTCTCTGATGCAGCAGAACTGCAAGTTTCATGGACTTCCATCTGAAGATCCTTTTCAGTTCTTAACTGAGTTCTTGCAGATATGTGATACTGTTAAGACTAATAGAGTAGATCCTGAAGTCTACAGGCTCATGCTTTTTCCTTTTGCTGTAAAGAGACAGAGCTAGAGTGTGGTTGGACTCTCAACCCAAAGACAGCCTGAACTCTTGGGATAAGCTGGTCACGGCTTTCTTAGCCAAGTTCTTTCCTCCTCAAAAGCTGAGCAAGCTTAGAGTGGATGTTCAAACCTTCAGACAGAAAGAAGGTGAATCCCTCTATGAAGCTTGGGAAAGATACAAACAGTTGACCAAAAAGTGTCCTTCTGACATGCTTTCAGAATGGACCATCCTGGATATATTCTATGATGGTTTATCTGAGCTATCAAATATGTCATTGGATACTTCTGCAGGTGGATCCATTCACCTAAAGAAAACGCCTACAGAAGCTCAAGAACTCATTGACATGGTTGCTAATAACCAGTTTATGTACACTTCTGAGAGGAATCCTGTGAGTAATGGGACGCCTATGAAGAAGGGAGTTCTTGAAGTTGATACTCTGAATGCCATATTGGCTCAGAAAAAAATATTGACTCAGCAAGTCAATATGATTTCTCAGAGTCTGAATGGAATGCAAGCTGCATCCAATAGTACTCAAGAGGCATCTTCTGAAGAAGAAGCTTATGATCCTGAGAACCCTGCAATAGCAGAGGTGAATTACTTAGGTGAACCTTATGGAAACACCTATAACTCATCATGGAGAAATCATCCAAATTTCTCATGGAAGGATCAAAAGCCTCAACAAGGCTTTAATAATGGTGGAAGAAACAGGTTTAGCAATAGCAAGCTTTTTCCATCATCCACTCAGCGACAGACAGAGAATTCTGAGCAGAACCCATCTAGCTTAGCAAACTTAGTCTCTGATCTATCTAAGGCCACTGTGAGTTTCATGAATGAAACAAGGTCTTCCATTAGAAATTTGGAAGCACAAATGGGCCAGCTGAGTAAAAGGATCACTGAAATCCCTCCTAGCACTCTCCCAAGCAATACAGAAGAAAATCCAAAAGGAGAGTGCAAGGCCATTGACATAACCAAAATGGCGGAACCCAATGAGGGAGAGGACGACGTGAATCCCAAGGAGGAAGACCTCCTGGGACGTCCAGTGATCAATAAGGAGCTTCCCTCTGAGGAACCAAAGGACTCTGAGGCTCATCTAGAGACCATAGAGATTCCATTGAACCTCCTTATGCCATTCATGAGCTCTGATGAGCATTCCTCTTCTGAAGAGAATGAGGATGTTACTGAAGAGCAAGCTTCCAAGTTTCTTGGTGCAATCATGAAGCTGAATGCCAAATTATTTGGTATTGAGACTTGGGAAGATGAACCTCCCTTGTTTACCAATGAACTAAGTGATCTGGATCAACTAACATTGCCTCAGAAGAGACAGGATCCTGGAAAGTTCATAATACCTTGTACCATAGGCACCATGATCTTTAAGGCTCTGTGTGATCTTGGTTCAGGGATAAACCTCATGACCCTCTCTGTAATAGAGAAACTGGGAATCTATGGGGTGCAAGCTGCTAAAATCTCATTAGAGATGGCAGACAATTCAAGAAAACAGGCTTATGGACAAGTAGAGGATGTGTTAGTAAAGGTTGAAGGCCTTTACATCCCTACTGATTTCGTAGTCCTGGACACTGGAAAGGAAGAGGATGAATCCATCATCCTAGGAAGACCTTTCCTAGCCACAGCAAGAGCTGTGATTGATGTGGACAGAGGAGAATTGATCCTTCAATTGAATGAGGACAACCTTGTGTTTACAACTCAAAGATCTCTCTCTGCATCCATGGAGAGGAAGCATAAAGGCTTCTCTCAAAGCAGAGTCAACCAAAGCCCCCACAATCAAACTCTAAGTTTGGTGTCAAACCCCCATATCCAAACTCTAAGTTTGGTGTTGGGAGGTCTCAACAAAGCTCTGCACATCTGTGAGGCTCCATGAGAGCCCACTGTCAAGCTATTGACATTAAAGAAGCGCTTGTTGGGAGGCAACCCAATTTTTATTTATCTAACTATATTTTTCTTAGTTATATGTCTTTATAGGTTCATGATCATGTGGAGTCACAAAATAAATATAAAAATTGAAAACGAAATCAAAAATAGCAGAAGAAAAATCACACCCTGGAGGAAGCATCTGCCTGGCATTCAACGCCAGAACAGAGCATGGTTCTGGCGCTGAACGCCCAAAATGGGCATCATCTGGGCGCTGAACGCCAGAATTGCACCCTGGAGAGGAGCTGGCGCTGAACGCCCAGAACAAGCATGGTTCTGGCGTTCAACGCCAGAAATGGGCAACAAATGGGCGTTGAACGCCCAGAGTTGTGTGCAAGGGCATTTTACATGCCTAAATTGGTGCAAGGTTGTAAATCCTTGAACACCTCAGGATCTGTAGACCCCACAGGATCCCCACCTACCTCATCATCTCTCTCTCCATTCATGATCATCCCTTCTGTTTTCCATTTACCACTCACATCCATACACCCACCTACCTTCAAAATTCAGCATCTCTCTCCCACCCAATCCCACCCATATGGCCGAATACACACATCCCTTCATCTCCTCCATATCTTCTTCTTTTTCTTCTATTCTTTCTTCTTTTTCTCGAGGGCGAGCAACATTCTAAGTTTGGTGTGGTAAAAGCATAGCTTTTTTGTTTTTCCATAACCATTAATGGCACCTAAGGCCAGAGAAACCTCAAAGAAAGAGGAAAGGGAAGACAATTGCTTCCACCTCTGAGCCATGGGAGATGGAAGGATTCATCTCACAAGCCCATCACTAAGAAAAGGATGGAGCAAACAAGAGAGCACATTCATGGATCTCAACAGGCACATGAAGAAGCTCATCATCAAGAAATCTCTGAGATACCTCAGGTGATACAGTTTCCTCCACAGAATTTTTGGGAGCAAATCAACAACTCCCTAGGAGAAGTAAGTTCTATCATGGGACAATTAAGGGTGGAACATCAAGAGCACTCCATCATCCTTCATGAAATAAGAGAAGATCAAAAAGCAATGAGGGAGGAGCAACAAAGACAAGGAAGAGACATAGAAGAGCTCAAGGACATCATTGGTTCCTCAAGAAGGAAACGCCACCATCACTAAGGTGGATTCATTCCTTGTTCTTATTTCTTCTGTTTTTCATTTTCTATGTTATGTGCTTATCTATGTTTGTGTCTTCATTACATGATTATTAGTAGTTAGTAACTATGTCTTAAAGTTATGAATGTCCTATGAATCCATCACCTCTCTTAAATGAAAAATGTTTTAATTCAAAAGAACAAGAAGTACACGAGTTTCGAATTTATCCTTGAACTTAGCTTAATTATATTGATGTGGTGACAATGCTTCTTGTTTTCTGAATGTATGCTTGAACAGTGCATATGTCTTTTGAAGTTGTTGTTTAAGAATGTTAAATATGTTGGCTCTTGAAAGAATGATGACAAGGAGACATGTTATTTGATAATCTGAAAAATCATAAAAATGATTCTTGAAGCAAGAAAAAGCAGCAAAGAACAAAGCTTGCAGAAAAAAAAAATATAGGCGAAAAAAAAAATAGAAAGAAAGAAAAAGAAAAAGCAAGCAGAAAAAGCCAAAGCTCTTAAAACCAAGAGGCAAGAGCAAAAAGCCAATAACCCTTAAAACTAAAAGGCAAGGGCAAATAAAAAGGATCCCAAGGCTTTGAGCATCAGTGGATAGGAGGGCCTAAAGGAATAAAATCCTGGCCTAAGCGGCTAAACCAAGCTGTCCTTAACCATGTGCTTGTGGCGTGAAGGTGTCAAGTGAAAACTTGAGACTGAGCGGTTAAAGTCAAGGTCCAAAGCAAAAAAAAGAGTGTGCTTAAGAACCCTGGACACCTCTAATTGGGGACTTTAGCAAAGCTAAGTCACAATCTGAAAAGGTTCACCCAATTATGTGTCTGTGGCATTTATGTATCCGGTGGTAATACTGGAAAACAAAGTGCTTAGGGCCCGGCCAAGACTCATAAAATAGCTGTGTTCAAGAATCATCATACTGAACTAGGAGAATCAATAACACTATCTGAACTCTGAGTTCCTATAGATGCCAATCATTCTGAACCTCAATGGATAAAGTGAGATGCCAAAACTATTCAAGAGGCAAAAAGCTATAAGTCCCGCTCATATGATGAAGCTATGTTTCATTGATAGTTTGGAATTTATAGTATATTCTCTTCTTTTTATCCTATTTGATTTTCAGTTGCTTGGGGACAAGCAACAATTTAAGTTTGGTGTTGTGATGAGCGGATAATTTATACGCTTTTTGGCATTGTTTTTAGTATGTTTTTAGTAGAATCTAGTTACTTTTAGGGATGTTTTCATTAGTTTTTATGTTAAATTCACATTTCTGGACTTTACTATGAGTTTGTGTGTTTTTCTGTGATTTCAGGTATTTTCTAGCTGAAATTGAGGGACTTGAGCAAAAATCAGATTCAGAGGTTGAAGAAGGACTGCTGATGCTGTTGGATTCTGACCTCCCTTCACTCAAAGTGGATTTTATGGAGCTACAGAACTAGAAATGGCGCGCTTCCAATTGCGTTGGAAAGTAGACATGCAGGGATTTCCAGAAATGTATAATAGTCCATACTTTGCCCAAGTTTAGACGATGCAAACTGGCATTCAACGCCAGCTCTCTGCCCAATTCTGGCGTCCAGCGCCAGAAACAAGCTGCAAAGTGGAGTTCAACGCCCAAAATGGCACAAAAGCTGGCGTTCAACTCCAGAAAGAGCCTCTGCACGTGTAACATTCAAGCTCAGCCCAAGCACACACCAAGTGGGCCCCAGAAGTGGATTTATGCATCAATTACTTACTTCTGTAAAACCTAGTAGCTAGTTTATTATAAATAGGACCTTTTACTATTGTATTAGATATCTTTTGATCATTTTGAGATCTCTAGACCTCCATGGGAGGCTGGCCACTCGGCCATGCCTACCCTCTATTCACTTATGTATTTTTAACGGTAGAGTTTCTACACTCCATAGATTAAGGTGTGGAACTCTGCTGTTCCTCAAAGATTAATGCAAAGTACTACTGTTTTCTATTCAATTCATCTTATTTCGCTTCTAAGATATTCATTCGCACTTCAACCTGAATGTGATGAACGTGACAATCATCATCATTCCCTATGAATGCGTGCTTGACAACCACTTCCATTCTACATTAGATTGAATGAGTATCTCTTAGATCTCTTAATCGGAATCTTCGTGGTGTAAGCTAGAATGATGGCGGCATTCAAGAGAATCCGGAAAGTCTAAACCTTGTCTGTGGTATTCCGAGTAGGATTCAATGATTGAATGACTGTGAGGAGCTTCAAACTCGCGATTGCTGGGCGTAGTAACAGACGCAAAAGGATAGTAAATCCTATTCCAGCATGATCGAGAACCGACAGATGAATAGTCCTGCCGTGACAGGGTGCGTTGACCACTTTCATTGAGAGGATAGGATGTAACCATTGACAAGGGTGATGCCTCCAGACGATTAGCCATGCCGTGACAGGGCATTTGGATCATTTTCCCGAGAGAAGACCGAAAGTAGCCATTGACAATGGTGATGCATTACATAAAGCCAGCCATGGAAGGGAATAAGACTGATTGGATGAAGATAGTAGGAAAGCAGAGGTTCAGAGGAACGAAAGCATCTCTATTCGCTTATCTGAAATTCTCACCAATGATTTACATAAGTATTTCTATCCCTATTTTATTAATTATTTTCGAAAACTCCATAACCATTTGATATCCGCCTGACTGAGATTTACAAGGTGACCATAGCTTGCTTCATACCAACAATCTCCGTGGGATTCGACCCTTACTCACGTAAGGTATTACTTGGACGACCCAGTGCACTTGCTGGTTAGTTGTGCGAAGTTGTGAACCATGGTATTGGCATCATGTTTTTGGCGCCATTACCAGGGAAAGAAAGAGCGATGAATTTTACATAATCAAAGTGTAATCACAATTTCTGCGCACCAAGTTTTTGGCGCCGTTGCCGGGGATTGTTTGAGTTTGGACAACTAACGGTTCATCCTGTTGCTCAGATTAGGTAATTTTCTTTTTGTTTTGTTTTCAAAAATTTTTCAAAAATCTTTCAAAATTTTTTCCTTTGTTTTCATAAAAAAAAATGCCAATAGCCCTTAAAACCAAAAGGCAAGGGTAACAAAAATGATCCCAAGGCTTTGAGCATCAGTGGATAGGAGGGCCTAAGGGAATAAAATCCTGGCCTAAGCGGCTAAACCAAGCTGTCCCTAACCATGTGCTTGTGGCGTGAAGGTGTCAAGTGAAAACTTGAGACTGAGCGGTTAAAGTCAAGGTCCAAAGCAGAAAGAAGAGTGTGCTTAAGAACTCTGGACACCTCTAATTGGGGACTTTAGCAAAGTTGAGTCACAATCTAAAAGGTTCACCCAATTATGTGTCTTTGGCATTTATGTATCTGGTGGTAATACTGGAAAACAAAGTGCTTAGGGCCACGGCCAAGACTCATGAAATAGCTGTGTTCAAGAATCATCATACTGAAATAGGAGAATCAATAACACTATCTGAATTCTAAGTTCCTATAGATGCCAATCACTCTGAGCTTCAATGGATAAAGTGAGATGCCAAAACTGTTCGGAAGCAAAAAGCTACTAGTCCCGCTCATCTAATTAGAATCTAAGCTTCACTCAAAAACTCTAAGATATTATTACTTCTCAACCTATTAGTCTTCTATTTTATTTGTCTAGTTACTTGAAGACAAGCAACAGTTTAAGTTTGGTGTTGTGATGAGCGGATATTTTATACGCTTTTTGGGGTTAATTTCATATAGTTTTTAGTATATTCTAGTTAGTTTTTAGTTTATTTCCATTATTTTTTAGGAAAAATTCATATTTTTGGACTTTACTATGAGTTGTGTGTTTTTCTGTAATTTCAGGTATTTTTCTGGCTGAAATTGAGGGAGCTGAGCAAAAATCTGATTCAGGCTGAAAAAGGACTGCTGATGCTGTTGGATTCTGACCTCCCTGCACTCAAAGTGGATTTTCTGGAGCTACAGAACTCAAAATGGCGCGCTTCCAATTGCATTGGAAATTAGACATCCAGGGCTTTCCAGAAATATATAATAGTTCATACTTTTCTCAAAGATAGATGACGTAAACTGGCGTTCAACGCCAATTCTCTGCCCAATTCTAGCGTCCAGCGCCAGAAAAGGATCAAAAGTTGGAGTTCAACGCCAGAAATGGATCCAAACCTGGCGTTGAACGCCCAAAACAGCCTTATGCACGTGAATTATTCAAGTCTCAGCCCTAGCACACACCAAGTGGGCCCCAGAAGTGGATCTCTGCACCACCCATCATAGTTTACTCATTTTTTGTAAACCTAGGCTACTAGTTTAGTATTTAAACAACTTTTAGAGACTTATTTTGCATCTCATGACATTTCAGATCCGAACTTTGTACTCTTTGATGGCATGAGTCTCTAAACTCCATTGTTGGGGGTGAGGAGCTCTGCTGTGTCTCAATGAATTAATGCAAGTATTTCTGTTTTCAATTCAAACATGCGTGTTCCTATCTAAGATATCCATTTGCGCCTAACTATGGAGAAGGTGATGATCAGTGACACTCATCACCTTTCTCAATCCACGAACATGTGTCTGACAATCACCTCCGTTCTACATCAGATTGAATGAATATCTCTTAGATTCCTTAATCAGAATCTTCGTGGTATAAGCTAGATTGATGGCGGCATTCATGAGAATCCGGAAAGTCTAAACCTTGTCTGTGGTATTCCGAGTAGGATTCAGGGATTGAATGACTGTGACGAGCTTCAAACTCGCGAGTGCTGGGCGTAGTGACAGACGCAAAAGGAGGGTGAATCCTATTCCAGCATGATCGGGAACCTCAGATGATTAGCCGTGCTGTGACAGAGCATTTGGACCATTTTCACAAGAGGAGGGGATGTAACCATTGACAACGGTGATGCCCCAACACACAGCTTGCCATAGAAGGACGTGCGTGCGTGAATCAGAGGACAGAGGAAAGCAGAGATTCAGAAGACAAAGCATCTCCAAAACTCCAACATATTCTCCATTACTGCATAACAAGTAACCTTTAACCCATGCTCTCTTGTTTATTCGCAATTCAACTGATAAATACAATTGACTTCTGACTAAGAATTGCAAGATAACCATAGATTGCTTCAAACCAACAATCTCCGTGGGATTCGACCCTTACTCACATAAGGTATTACTTGGATGACCCAGTGCACTTGCTGGTTAGTGGTACGAGTTGTAAAAAGTGTGATTCACAATTCGTGCACCAAGTTTTTGGCGCCGTTGCCGGGGAAAGAAAGAGCGATGAATTTTACATAATCAAAGTGTAATCCACCCGTGGGCGACGCAGAGGGACAACGACCACCCAGCGACGGACGACGACGCCATGGAAGACGGCAGCAGAGTGCAACGGAGGAGAAATGGAAACTTAGGAGAATAACTTAAGGGTAGTTAGAGTTCTTTGATTTTGGGGGACAAAATATAACGGGTATTTATGGTATTCTAAAAAAATAGAGGTGTTTTTAATTAGGTCTTTTAACCAAATTATGAGAATATTCGATTTTTTTAATGGAATATTCTATTATTTCAAACAGTTTTATGACGGTAGGGACTAAATTGAAAAAAAAAATTTAATGTATAGGGACTCAATTGAAAAGAAAAAAAGTATAGGGACCTAATTAAAAATTCGGTGAAACTATAGGGACCTGCAGAGTAATTAAACCTTTATATATATATATATATATATATATATAGACAAATAGAAATATTTAATTAAATATTTTTTAATTAATTATTTTTTAATTATATACAGTTATTAATGTAAAATATTAAATTTTATTAATTATCTATATATTAAAAAGTAAATAAAAATATTTTTATTAATATTTAAATATTTTTGTTATTTTTTTCCAAAGACAGTGGCATGTATTATATTATTACTAAAATAATTAAAGTTGTCCAAATTACGACTTACAATCAGAAATTGGGGATCTCCCATAGAATGCTTAGCTTAGCAATAGAGAAAAGAAACAATAACATAACTTCGAAATAATTGGATGGGTAACAAAAGATTAAAGAAAATCGTTCAAAGATTAGGGCTCAAGCTCCTCCCTGAGTGTCGTTGAAGTTCTCTGCACAACTTCACTGCCGATTCCACCACTGCAGTAGCTGGATTGTTGATTTGCTCAAAGACTCTGAGGGTTGCAGTATCTTCTCTTTAATTTGGGTCCATCACTCCCAGAAAGTCGTGATTCTCTGTGGTAGTAGTAATTGGCTAATAGGTGTTTGCTTCTATACCTCCTGAGCCTCGGTACAGTAGATTAGACAATGGGAGGTTGATTTCTCTTCCCTGTGGCAAACAGGGCAGTCCCTTAATGTTTCTGAAAATCTACGGTGGATGTTTTGTAAAACTGGAAGGCGTTCATGCAGTGACTTCCAGAGAAAAATCTTTACCTTGTAAGGAATCAGAAGTTTCCACATTCCATTCCGCAAAGAGCTCTGTCTGAAGTAGTCTGGGCAGCTTTCAATTGGGCTATGGAAGAAATTATATGCAACTTTGTACCCTGATGCAACAAAGTATTGGTGCGTATTACTCATAGTCCAATGTAACTTGTCTTCATCTTCCACCAATTGGATTGTTAATATTCGATTACTGATGTCCACAGGAAAAATCTCTTGGATGAGTTGTTAGTTCCAGCTTCTCTGTTCTTGGTTTATTAGATCCTTTATTCTGAAAAAAGGTTGTGTTGTGTTTCGTAGGAACAATGATGGAGGTAATGTACAGGGGTATGGCAGAAGAAGCTATAGTTCGCCAACAATCTGGATGTCCTCTCGAGTGCCAATTCTCCATTACATTTCTTTTTCCACCACTTTTCTGTCTTCGAGGACACTTCTACATCCCTAGGAAAATAATACTCTAACCTCTGCTTTCATTACGTCAGAGTATTTAAAGTATCTACTTTTGAGGATTCTAGCTAAGAGTGAATTAGGATTAGTAATTAAGCGCCATCATTATTTTTCTAAGAGAGCAAGATTCTGGGCCCTGAGGTCGTTTAGTCCCAAACCTCCCTCTTTCTTAGGTCATGTCATAGTTTCCCAACTAAGCCAATGCAACTTGCGTTCTTCCCCGTTTGACCCCACCAAAGTTGAGCCAGGATATTGTGAATCTCCATAATCAGAGAATCTGGCAATCGAAGGCATGATAGAAAATAGATTGGTATAACCTCCCCTATAACTTTAATTAATACCAGTCTTCCTCCTGCCGAGAGTAGGTTGCGCTTCCAATTCTGGGCTTTTTTCTGAACCTTTTCTTTAATCAAGTTGAAAGTAGACAACTTGGATTTATTAGCCACAACTGGAAGTTCAAGATATTTATCTTGCGCCCCAATGTGGTTAATATGGAGAGCATTAACTAGCTGGTGCCAAGTCTCCATTGGAGTATTGTGGCTAAAAAAGATTGCTGACTTGCTCAAATTGTCCTGCTGTCCACTGAAACTTCGATAATGGTCCAATAGGTCCAGAATTCTCTCACAGTTTGGTTTTGTAGCTTTGTTAAAGAGGATCGAATCATCTGCAAATAACAGGTGGCTGACTCGAGGCACCTCCTGTTAATCTGAACTCCTTAAATTAGTTTGTTTTGTGAGAAAATGTATTGAAAGGAAAAATCTAGAGTTAAATGGCTCCAAGCAGAGAATCAGAACACAAAATTCTTTGATTATATGTTTAGGACTAGAACTCGGCGGAATCGCATATGGAGACTGTTTGGTGAGAATGGGGATGTTGCGTCCACAAACGCTGATATTGCAAAAATGGCTGAAAGGATTTTAAGAATATATTCACCTCCACTTGTCATACAGATCCATAACCGCTTTTTACTAATTTTGAGCCTAAGGTCATAGCTGCCATGAATCAAAGGCTCTGTAGACCAGTTTCTAGGGAGAAAGTCAGGAGAGCAACATTCAGCATCTACCCTCAATGTTCCCTAGGTGAAGATGGCATGATGGCAAAGTTATTTCAATGTTACTGGGATATTGTTAGTGATGATGTTTTTCAAGTCGTGTGTAGCTTCTTCGTAGGTGGGAGGATTCTTAAGGGATTTAATCGCACTCAAATATGCCTTATTCGGAAGGTTCCGGATGCCAGCAGTATGTCTCAAATTCGGCCTATCAGTCTTTTCACGATTATCTATAAAGTCATGTCAAAGGTAATTGTTCATAGACTCCAACCTATTATGAACAACTTGATTAGTCAGTCTCAGAGTGCATTCATTAAAGGGAGGCTTATTTCAAATAATATCCTTATTGCCCATGAGTTCATACATTACCTTAAGAACAAGAAGCAAGGGCTTGATGTATGAAATGGGAGTTAAGCTGGACATCTTTCCAATACATTTTTCCTTCCAATACATTTTCTCATTGTGATATCTTTCAATACGCTCTAACTTTGTCATCTCCTCACCACCATGTGTCCCTATGGTTCGCAATTCCTCAATTTATTGAAGATGCTCATCAATTTTCACTTTAGAATTTGATCTGCTCCTGTTCTGCCATGCTACAAGCTCGTGCCTACATTTCTTAACTTTTTGGGCCAAGCTATACATAGGTGAGCCCCCCACTTTGTCCTTCCATATATCCTGAATAATCTAACTTCCAGAACCACATACTGTAAACTCTACGAAATTAATAAATGATTAGCCAATAAATTAATTATTACTCAAAAAAATTATAAAATTAAAATTTTATAGTTTAGAGAAGTAAAAAATATTTAAAATACGAATTTTAACACTAATTTTAAAGATTTTTGGCTCAAAATCGGGCCAACAGATCGAACCGATTGAATCGGGCCCAAATCAGGCCCAAGGCCCAACCTATAAAACACCAAAACAAGCTTTCTTCCCCCTTCACTCCTGGAGATACGCTGAAGAAGAGAGATTAATGCGAAAAAACCCTAACCCCCCACTTCTAATTTCAAATCCTTATAACTTTCAATCCGGAGTTCCGATTGACAAGTCGTTAGCGACCACGTGTTCGCCTCAGAATTCTCTTCAATTTGATTTGAAAAGAGTGGTAAGAAACTTTTTTATTCATTCCCAGTTATCCCTTATACTGAATTTATGATTCTTGGTTATGGGTATTGAAGGTTTTGATGTTTTTGATGATTTAGGTTCGATTTAGTGGTGGATAATTGTTGAGTCTTACCCCAATCATCAACGGGTAAGGTAAGAAAACTCTAAAACCTTGTGGTTTGCCGAATTTTGTGAGCCCTAGTGTTAATTGTGGTGATTTTTATAGATTAGATTGAATTTAAGTTGAATTGGTAAATTAGAACGCCTGGAATTAAGCTTTGGTGGCCAAGACTCATTGAATTTAATTTGGAGGTTAGAAAGCTTGCAAAGAGGGGTTTTGTGGTGTTTTAAGTTTGAGAGAAATTGGTCAAGGTATGGTTTTGGTTTTTCGTAATTAATATTTAATGTCACGTGAAAACTTAGGTTAATTGACTATAGGATAAGCTGAATTATGTGAATTGTTCATGTTCTATAGATATAGAAATGATTGTGGAAGTCTAATGTGCATTGTGGCTAGATATGGGAAGTAGATATGATATATGTATTTGATATATGCATTTGATATGAAGTGTTAATGGTTAGTGTTTGATTTGGTGAGATTGTATGAATGAATTTATTGAATAGATTGTGTGGTTTTGAGTGTTGGTATGTTGTGAAGTGATTTGGAAAGCATGTGAATATGGTTTGAGACATGAGGGGATATTTTGGGTTGTGATATGATGGACTTTGAATTGAAAATTTTGGAAAAACTTATGCTTTGGTGGTTTTGGATAAAAGTTGAACTTTTGAGTTTAAAATCTATTTTCTAGCTTTCCAAACCTTTTTAACACCTGATTAGGGTCTCATGGTGAGTTGTTAAACTTTAGAATTAGGGTGAGCATATTGAATAGGTTAAGTAGACATTGAAGGAGAGCTGTGAAATGATTAACTATGTAATAGGGTGTTGATAATGCTGAAAGAGAAGTAATTGGTAATTATGGAAACAATAATGACGAATTTGAGATTGAATGAGACATGATTGAGAATGGAGTTCTCTCCATGGATAATCTTGAGCTTGGGGAAACGCGCACAAAGGGTCTGTCCATGGTTAGATACTAGGACATGTCGGGTTGGCTATATAACTGACATATAAGACTCATAAGCCATAGGACAAGTATACATCATGTTCATTTGTATAATTTGCTTGAGTGTGCATTATCTTGCTTTGCCTAATTATTTAATTAACTATGCTTATCTACTAATTGCCTATTAACCATATTTGTATTCTATATGTGTTTTCCTTACTTGAATTGTAAGTGCATGTTTTCTGAGAGACCCCTCTTGGTGGAGGGTGTAAAGGGGGGGGGGGGGATGTTCCACGGGTAATTCAGAAGGTTAGAGGAGACAGAAAGTGAAATGTTATGTTAAAGTTAGATTAGAATTAGAATCCATAAATAGATTTCCGAATTTTTGGTTAGTATGCTTCTTTAAGTTTAAATCTGAGTATCGAAGTTCTAGGAATGCCTATGGCTCTCCCGAGACCTTATATATTAATTATGCGGGCACCTTTACCATGTTGAGGATCCCCGGTTCTCATTCCATACATATGATATTGTTTTTCAGATGTAGGTTAAGAGGCACATCGTTGAGCGTCTGGAGACCCTCCTTACAAGTGAAGAGCTATCTTTTGGGCTGTCATATTTTGTTTTAGGCTATATACATAAATGTATATAGACTCTTCAATGTATATTTTTTATTTCTGCCCCCTCAAAGATTGATTTTGGAGAAACAGATGTTTTGTTTATGTTTTGGAAAAAACTTTGGGTTATGTATATATATGTCTGTATACTCTGGCCGACCTTAGCTTCGCAGGTCGAGTTCGGAGCTTGTTATCTATATTTTGGAATCCTAATATGTATATATAATATTTTTAGCCTTCCTCTTGATCTTACCTATCCGTTTTATGTGTATCTGTGCGAGTGTGACGCAAATTTTCGGTTTTGTTCTTGCGTAGCTTCTTCTTCAAGGCTCCTGGTTACAATTTCTTCTAATTATATACATATAAGTCTTTTCTTTTAGAGGTAGTAATACCTTGCCACCCTTACTTTACGACTTAAGCATAAGGCTTTATGTGGTAGGGTGTTACATTATGGTATCAAAGTGGTTCATTCCTATAGAGCCTGAGGTACAGACTGGCTATACTTCTGGGTATACCCTGCTTATGTGTATATGATAATTAGGATATCTAATTTATATATGTGGCATATTTGTTTATGAGCATGCATTTGGGACTTTGAAGTATTAGACTTAAAATATTAAGACTGACCTCCTTGATATCACTTGTTTGGTGTGAACAGGAACCAAATGATGACTCGTGGACGCGGACGTGGTCGAGGCAGAGGCCAGAATAGTAATGAGTAACCTAAAACAACTGTGAATAATCCCATGAAAGCAGGGGATTTCTCATTTTCGCCCTCTTTTTTCATGCTGGTTTGTGATGGCATTGAAGTCTTCGATGATTGCAACCTCACCATAAACTTGTTGCAACATTAATGATAACTCCACAAACTGCTGTGATCGAATCTAATCGTTAATACTTAAGTGAACCCCAAGAAAACATCAATCAAAGGAATATAATTTAGATACCATAATATAATTTTTTTATTGTTCTGTTTCTGGGCAAAAAACTGTATTCATTATTTTTATTTATTTTTAGTTCAAGGGAGTACTTTACCTGTGTAGATGATAAAAAATAAGTTTGTAAAATTCTACATTTATTTAAGTTAGCTATCATTTTGTGTTTGAAAGTATTATGTTATACTGTGAAAAATATTACGTTCAGACACTATTTATGTTTGAACAAGTTTTTTAATAATTTTTTTCATTTAAAAGTTTAGAAATTTCTATTATATTACTTTTTATTCCTCCTCATTTTTATTTATTTAGCGTAATTTTATTTGAATATTAGTTTTTCTAAATTTAATTTGTTTTTCTTATCAAAATTTGAAAATTAGAAGAATGATTCTAAAGAAAATTGAATGATTAACCTTGAAAGAGATTTTATTAGTTTATAGCTTTGTCAAACAAGGTTTATAATTTTTTGGAGGAACAAGGTTTAATTGTTTTATTTAGGAGTACTAAATTTCTACTATTGAAAAATTTTTTTGGCCATCTAACTTTGCTAATTAATTTTTTTTTATTTAGTCCTCTTCTTGATGGAACTTTTTACCATATTTATTCTATTTTTAAATTAGAAGAGTCACTACAAGAATTTGACAAATTAGCGATGATTTTTTGCGAGAAATATTTTTTGTCACTAATCCGTCACTAACTTACGAGGAATTAGTGACGCATTACCGACAAAAACAATGAGCGGTCACAAAATATCCAAACTTGAGAAAAGCCACTGATTAGCGAGAGATTTACGAGTAAGTCTGTTTCTCGCAAATTAACTTTTATAGCTAAAAAATGAGCGAGGAAAATTTTCTCGCTAATTTGTCACAAATTAATTAGCGAGTGACAATGTTCTAGCAAATCAGTCACTTAGGGATTCAATCAAATAAAATTAAAGTAGCGAGGGATATTATTATCACTATTCCGTCGCAAGTGTTTGATATATAATTAGCGAGAAACAACTCACACACTAGTTCGTCGCTAAATAAACTTTGTGTGAAAAGAGTAATTAGTGAGAAACAATATTCCTAGCTAATCCGTCACAAAGACTTGAAATACATTTTGCGATGGACAATTTGGTAGCTAATTTGTCACCAAAATTTTTATTTTTAGCGAGCAATTAGTTTCTCGCTAAAATGTCGCATAATATTGTAAAATTCAAAATTAGGGTGGCGACAGAAAATAGTCGTCGCTAACTCGTCGCAACAGATAAATCATTTAGCTAGGAAAGTGTTCCTTGCTAATTAGTCGCTAAAGTGAAAATACGGATACTGAGCGCCTCGGACCTAAGTAGTGAGAAATTTGCGACCGTTTAACAACTGGCATACTTCGTTCGCTGATTTCAAGTCGCTGATTAGCGGGCGAAATACATTTGTCGCTAAGTTGTCGCAAGTTTAATTTAGCGAGCGACTTGGCAACTGCAATCTTGTCGCAAAGCAGAAGCTATATCCTACCTATTTTGTAGCAAATTACTCGCTAATCTTGTTAAAAATCCGTCGAAGAGTTGTAACAACTCCAAAGCCAACTGCGAAAAGTTTTAGAAGTAACTTGTCGCAATTGAGTCACTAATCAAAAGCTTATTTAGTGAGAAAATAGTGACCGCTTAACAACTGATAGACTTTACTTGTTTATTTCATGTTGTTATTAATTTGTGAGGAAAAACGTTAGTTCTCATTCCGTCATTACTTTAATTAGCGGCTCATCCGGCACTATCGTGCCTATTCAGCCACTTTTTCTATTGAGTTTAAGAAAGTAATTTTATATTTTTATTTTTAAAATTATAAATTTAATATTAATAATTGTAAATAATTATGAAAAAGATAAAATATATTAAATTATTTAACATGTAAAATCTTTAAAACAAATAAATTTAAATTAAAAAATAAGATTAAAAAAATATAAGGTTGTTATTGTGTGTAACTAAATCAATATAAACACTTACTAATATTATTTAAAGATTAGTTACCTATAAATGTTATTAAATTTTATTTATTTTCTCAATCCTATTTAATTAGAAGCAAATTTAAAAATTTATATGCAAAGCATTTTTTATTTTCATCCATAATTTTAATAGATAAAAAATGTATTACTTCAATTTTATCTTAAATATCTTTAATTATCTTTAATTTTATTATTTTTTAAAATTATTAATTTATATTTTGATTATATCATCTCATCATATTATACACTATTCTTTTCTCTTTTTATTCTTTATACATGTATCATTATTATTATCTCTAAATGATATAACTGTCATTTTAAAAATTGGTCAAAAATATAATTATCAGTTAATTTTTCTTTCTTCTTCTTTTTACCGTTACCTTTTTATTTGGGCAAATGACCTTAATAAACTTAATGCATTTCAATATGTCCTGATTATCCCAAATCAAAAAATACAACGTCAAAGTCTCAAACTACGTTTTTATATAAATCGAATTGATTTAGCGAAACACGTAGTAAATCGAATCAATTTGATTCGATTTGTAGAATAAAAATCGAAATGAGTTAATTCGAATTACGTAAATGGTTGAAAAGTGAATAAATCGTATTTAGTGAATTCGATTTCTAACAACGTTTAAATCGAATTAACAAGATTCGATTTAGGTAACGGATTTCATGCCCAACGTAAATCGAAACCATTTGATTCGATTTGATGGTTTTGTAAATCGAATTTACTTATTTCGATTTACATGCATTTCTCTTCGTGCATAATTCGAATAAATTTGATGGTTTTATTAAAATACTTTGCATAATCAATAATAATTTAAAAATTAAAAAAATTATTTTATTCCATGCATTAAAAAAAAAATTAACAAAATATTTAATTATGAGACTTTTTTAAAATTAATTTTTATTTATTAAATTAAAAATAACATATAAAATAACATATTTTGGTACTCTTTTAAGTACTCTCGATAATAAGATTATAATGTATAAATTATTGATTCTTTTTGGACAAAGTAAATAAAAAATTAATAATAATAATAATAATATTGAGAATACTTAATAAAAATGATAAATAATACTTAATAAAAATATGAACTCAACGTGAATTTTTCACTAAAGTGAGATTCAAATATAATACTCTTTTATATAATTAATAATTTTAAAATTAAAAAAATTATTTTATTCTATGCATTAAAAAAATAAGCTAACAAAATATTTATTATTATTGTATATTGTATAACTATCATCTAACTAATTACTTAGTTGGCATGTTCTTAACTTATCTTCTTACTACTCTTTCAGAAAAAATAATGTCAATAAAATCTTATACCCCTACCTTGTATAGTTAAATTCAACTTCATCATGCTGCTGGTTGCACCATTATTAAATTTTAAAAATATTATAATAAATATAAATATATAAAAATTAAATAAATTTGTATATTTATTAATATATAAAATTATAGTTTAATTTTTAATAAAAACAAATTAAGGTCATTTACCCTTTTTATTTTACACATAACTTATATCTTTATTGTCTTCTCTTCTGTATTATCCTACTGAGTACATATAATAAATTAATAATCTTTTTCTATCTTTCTTCCACTTTATATGAAAAAAATAATAATAAATATGTGTATGAAGAAAAAAAATAATGAAAATATAAATTAAAAATTTCGAAAGAATAATGACTAATGATGATTTAAAATATTAAATATAAAATAAAAAAAGATTTTTTTAAATTTAAATTTTTACATTTATTTTAAATTAAATAAAATTGAGAAAATAAATAAATTTACAAACATTTATAAAATTTTCATCTTAATTGTTACATATAATAACAACGTAATAATTTTAATATTATACTTAAATCGTGTTGAAATTAGTAAGGACATTAATTAATTCATATAACGCAGTAACAGTTGCAGATTAAATGAAAGAAATTAATTCCTAATATTAAAGCATACACACGGTTAGAGTTCCATATGTTTTGATTTGAATGAATACATATCTCTTGGATATAATGCTTGCCCATATATCATTAAAATTACTATGCACTGAGATGCATGCTAATAGGTTTTTTAAAACAAGTTGGTTGAATTAGGAATCCCTAAATCACAAATTTTTATTATTTATTATTTTTCAGAAAAATACAATAATTTTAGAATATTTGTTTTTAGAATATTCTATATTTCATTCTACATAACAAATAAAAACAAAAATTTAAAGAGTTTGTATTTTTCACAAAAAATAATTAGAAATGATCTAATTAAAATATTTATCTAATACAGGGACTCCATTCTAAACTTTAAACTATAAAGACCTAATTAAAAATTTGATAAAATTATAATTGAGTCTTTATTTTATCATTATAAGTTTTAGTGTGATTTCTATTCTAGTAGAGTAATAGTAAAATGCTTATTCTTCATGTATTTAAATATTATTTATAATATTTCTTATCTTTAAGCAAAAAAATAAAAATAAAAAATAAAAATAAAAACAAATCTTCCTAGCTTTTTTCCAAAACCCCATTTTTAAATCCCCCATACATCACATGTATTATTTTGGTATCACATTCCATGGAGTTAAATATAAATATAAAATAACTTAAACCAACTAATCTGATCACTAGCCTCTTTGTTTTGATCACTAGCCTCTGCACATAAATCCATAATCAATAAATATACCTACTTACCTATCTCTTACTTTTGTTTCTCAAAATTGTGTCACATTCTCTAATCTGAGAAGTTGAAGATGATGCTATTGAAGCACAAGAAATGTTTTGTTTTGTCATTTTTATCATTGCTGCTTCTTTTAGCAGAGAATTGTCACTGTTCTTCGGCATAAAACTCAATTCATAGTTGGAGATTCAGCAGGTTGGGTTATTCCATCTTATCCAAGTATCCAACTTACTACACCAATTGGTCTCAACCATTTCTTTAGAGTTGGTGATTCTCTAGGTACAAAAGTAAATTACCATGTCAAAATTAATGTTCTTTAATTTCGGAGAATTCTATATATTTAGTATTTTCTTTTTTGCTTTCAAATGTTATTTCTATTTAATCTTAACAAGATCATTATTATATCAGTAATTCTTCTTATTTGTATCTTTGAAAAAAAAATAATGATATTATATTATAATTTTATAATAAATTATTAACATTATATTGTATTAAAAATAATGAACCGTCATAACCGGATTTTTTTTTAAATTTTGTTGAATGTTAATTTAATTTTGTTGTCTTTATTTAATTTGTTGAATATTA
Source organism: Arachis hypogaea (assembly GCF_003086295.3). Taxonomy (NCBI): domain Eukaryota; kingdom Viridiplantae; phylum Streptophyta; class Magnoliopsida; order Fabales; family Fabaceae; genus Arachis; species Arachis hypogaea. Next base: position 131,721,125 of record NC_092055.1, read on the forward strand.
ATGTAATTATGACTTCAATTTAATCGAATATATAAATATAGTTAACCATACAATCAATAAGACAAATTAATTTATTTGCCTTGGATTAATTAAATAGTTAATTTAAATTATATTTATATACATCTTAAAAAAGAAAAAAACTATACAAGTACACGGTGCCGTTTTAGTTAGCAATTAGAAGAATCAAAGATAGCAAAACCAAAACACCCTAACTTCTCTTGCCCTCAGCTATTTCACCTCACTCCCAAAACTCTTGAGGGCACAACGGTGCTTGACTTGCTTCGATGGCAGCAGAGAAGAACATGCAATCTCCAAATTAAATTATAGTGATGCTGAAGTTGTTATTTTTGCTTATTACTCCTTTATTATCGTTACTTTTTAAGACATGTTTGGGATGAATGAGATCACTTCTTTTTCCCTCTATATTTGATAAACTTGATTTTTATTTGAAAAACTGTTTGTTGGGATTGCTTGCATGAAGATAATAATGGTTGCTGCTTTAGTCTTGCACTCTTGGGAGCTTTATATTCTTTTGATCTATTTTATTTTTATGAATTACTTTAAAGTTATGAGTAGTATAGCTAAGTCTAGAATTTGTTGTTGCTTTGATGATCTATGTTATTGTGTGTTAAACTATTTTTGATAATTGTGTATTTTTTAATGTAGGAAGAGATTTACAGATCATATGGTAACTCGTGACATCACGAAAGATTTATTAAGTAGGATGCCTTCTCCAGCGCCAAGATGGCAGGATTATTGTCCAAACATGAAGGACGAATTGTTTAAAGGTTTTCTGGTTAGTAATTATAATGTTTCACTATGATTTTTTACAAATAATTGGATTGAGTATTTGCTAATTCTTTCCCTCTTTAAATTTAGGAAAAACATGAATTTGCATCAAATTATGATAAGGCTATGGCAAGAACTGTTTGGAATAAGACAATGCATGACCGCTATCCTGATATTTTGAAAAGAGCAAGGGATAGAGCTTTTAAGGAGGCAAACTCTACTAGTATTGCTGATATTAAGGGTCATGGACCTAAAGCAATGAAAGTTGATGTTTGGAATGGATTAGTTGATCATTGGTTAGATTCAAAGTGGCAAAACAAGTCTGTGGCCGGTCAAAAAAATAGGGCTGCTATGCCTGCTCATAAACTACACACTGCAGGGTCTATCAGTTTTGGCGAACACAAGAGAAGAAAGGTATAAAGAAAAATATTGTCTATAACAAATGATTTATGATAGTATATTCTAATAAATGTTGTTGCAGGAAGCTAAGTTGAAGCGTCGTGTATCTTTCCTTGAAGTATATGATGATGTTCATAAGAAAAAAAGTGGAGAATATGTTTCTGAAGTATCCAAGGAAATTATTGTAAGTGTCTTTAATTTTGTAGTATAATTTAGTTTTAATTTTCTTAATAATATGTCCTTATTTTTCTACTGTAGGACTCATATGGAGAGGCAATATCACAAAAATATGGAGAAGATTTAATAGATCAACCTGAAGTTGATCCTGACGTGTGGACAGAAGTTGCAGGAACCAACAAGAAAGGACGAGTTCATGGGTTAGGCCGCAGTTTGGATATTGGTATTCATGATCATAGAGATGTGCCATTACCTGAAGATACAGGTGTTTCTACAGTCAAGTCAGTTTCACACACAGACATCACTGAGGCTATTAAAGAAGCATTGCCTAGTGCTATAAATGCAGTGTTGCCTAGTGTTGTAAATGAAGCTATACAGAGTAATTTATTGTCTCTCCTTTCTAAGATTCCAGGATTCCCCCAAGAGAAGAACCATTAGAGTGATTTTGCTGGGAATAATATTTGATTAGGTGGCTTATGTTAATGCATTTTGTTAGGCTTAGCTTATTATCGTAGTTTATTTGTTTGATAGATAATTAATTAGGCAATTTGTTTCATTTTCAGTTTTTATAGAAGTTGACTTACTTTTATTGATAGTTTACTTAGTTGATAAATAATTATTTGGATTGATTTTATAGTTACAGATATTGTTAGATTTAGCTTGTTTTGGTATTTTATTTGTGAAGTATCTATGTTGGAGATGTTGCATTAGACTTTTATTTTAATAAATATGTTGGGTTTGATTTTTTTTTTAAACATGATTAATTTTTATGAACTAATTTTATTTTTATGCATTATAATCTTTCATTTCAATCAATAAAATAAAAAAATAATATGATATTTATTTTAGTATAACGAAAAAATTGGAATTCTAACTGATATTCTAGTAAAATTAGCGACATACTCGTTGTTGATGATGGTGACAAATTAAAGACGCTATTGCGACTGAAACAATTGTGAGATACCTATCGATTTGTTACTATTTTAAAAGGAATTTGCGATGACATTTTGCGATAATATTGCAACTAATTGACTACATATTATTTCTTAGCAAATTAGCGACTATTTCATAACTCTACTTTATCATTTCGAATAGCTTTGGTTTAGCGACAAAATTCCTACAAATTTGATTAAGGATTTTCAAAGATTAGCTATAGATTTGCTACACAATGTGATAGATTTGCGACCATATTAGCGGACAACTTGCGACGAGTTAGGTTCGAAAAAATTCCTCGCTAATTAGCGTCAACCAACCATCCCATTTTGTCTACGCAGTTAGCTTGTATTTAGCGATGAATCTGCTGCAGTAGAATTTATCGCTAATTAGCGACTACCGTTTAGTCAATTTCTTCTGCGGAATTAGCTTTTACTTTAGTGATTGATTTGCGACTATTTATTCGGTAGTTAAAAAACTTTCCGATGAATTAGCGACTATTGTGTTTGCGTCACTGATCTGCGACTTGTAATTAGCGAGGAAACCATTAGTTGCTAGTCGGTAGCTAATCTGTCACAAATTATATTTTGCGTCAGATTAGCGATGATTTTACGACTCTTTTTGTAGTAGCTAATCGGCCATATTCTTGTAGTGAGTTAAAGAAAGGCTTTGTACCAATGTCTCATTATTATTTTATTTTTGGGACATGTGATTAATTATCGAAATTTATATTTTATTATTAACAAGAAAATAATAAGTTAATTAGGATCGGAGAGAAGAGAATTGAATTTTAAAATTCAAAAGAATAATTTTAGGATTGGTGTAAAAGAAGTTGAAAAAATATTTTAATAATTTTTCAACAAGAAAAAGACGTATTAAAAATGTAATAATAGATGTGATAAAACTGTGTATATGCGATGATTTTCAACTCTTTACCCAGAGATTCGAATAATTTATCATAATGGGATGCTAAACATTGGAAAAGATAAGTTGTCTATTTTGTGATAAAAAAAATTTTTGTTTTTATTTTTTTATAATTTTCTTTATATTATAGTAATTAATAACTATGAACATAACTTACATTATGTGTTTTATAGTTGCATATATTTATTTATAAAAATGTTATTCTTTTTATTACCGTATTAAATATGATATATCATCTCCTTAATGAATCATTGTTGGTCTAGCAAATAATGTCATTATTTGTTGTTACATTTGTTCTGTCCAAAGTCAAATCTAAAAAAAGACTTAAAATTTTAATTTGAAACAACATGTAATTGTTACCCAATGGAATGCAACTTTTTTGTTGAAAGATAAATTATTTATATAATTATATTCATTTAATTGGCTTTTACATAGAGGGTGTGCGTAGTTATTTTGTTCATGCCCGCGGGTAGCATGGGTTCTGCTCTAGTAAAGGTATGAAAGTGAAAATTTGTAGAAGAAACATTTCACCACTTTATAGCATTAGCGAATGAGCAGAGCCACAGTGTATATGAAACCAATAAGAAACGTCCACATGGAATTTCGACGTAAGTTGGCGCACACCGATCCAACTTTGATAAATTGGAATGCATGACAAGAAAAAGGGTCACGACTAATTGGCTAATTGCTCATAGCAAGTATACAGATGAAACTAATTAGGAGGAGATAACAAAATATGCTTCATGGCTATGTAGTTGACCTATGTTTTGGATGCTGTCTTCATCTGCATCGGAACGGACCTAGAAACTAGAAAGTAGCAATTTATTCTTTATTGATAACTTTGGATCTATAATCTGCTTACTGCAGTTAAAACATGATTTGATTCCACTGATCCAACACCACACCTAAATTGCACTGCATTATCATGTTACTGCTAGAATGGATAATTTAATAGCTTTCTTGAAGTCCTGCTTCTGATTCATATTGATTATTGATATTGTAGGAACATTGGTTCAGTGGGGTTTCCAAATATATAATGTTATTAACAGTATATTAATACTTGTTAGTTGTTACTATTACTGTGATAGTATTTCTGTTGGTCTTAAAATTGTTTAATCCCAAGGTGTTTGGGTTCCGAAAATTGTGGGCTGGGAATCCCTGCAGCCAAAGATCTGAATATCGGAGTTACTTGAACAGGGGAACCAAACTCCACTCTTGATGAGGCAGAAACAGCGCTATCATTGTTTATTTGTTCTTCCGAATTCGGTAGTATATCTAGTATGGAAATATGTATATCTTATTAGCATTTTGGTTCATTAAAATGATAAGGGTATTAATACATGAAGGAGAAAAAGTAATATACTTTAGAAAAATGATAGAATTTTCATTCTTAATAATGAATTATGTTACCTTGATCCAGGGTTGCAGTAACTAGAACACCTCTCTCACATCCATCTACTTCTTTCTTATCTTCAATTTGTGTGGTTTTCATTTCAGTTTCTATATCCCGGTGTGAAGAGTGTTCCATAATGTCACCAGCTGAGAGAGGGAGGATAGTTGATCCTGTACTGTATTCAGAACTGGCTGGAGAGTCTTCATACAGATCCATTTGCCTGAATCATATTAAAAAAATATTAGTCTTCTTGTTAAGCATACAAGAAATTATATTTTTAAAGTACCTCCAACATGGCTGGCCTCCCTCATTACTACTCAATTCTTCAACCATATTTTTTAAGATAAGCAAGCTTTAAACCTTGAATCTTGCATTTCGGGTTGTTTGCTTCTTTGGTTCGGTTCAAAAACTCTTGAAGAACCTAGCACCAATCCAAAGTAGTGTCAGTTGAACTCTACAAAGTAATGGCATTTCTCATATCTGCTCAAGAATGACAGTTACTTCAGACTTCTTAAAGGCAAGGTCAACTTCCTTTAATGATTCATGTCTCTTGCCATCTTCATGACTAGAGAAATGCCTAGTACTTTATAGTTACATTTTGATGCTACAAATGTGACTTCTATGATTCTGCTTTGGTTCTGTTGATGCTGAACTTTTATTAGAGACTAGAAATATGTTGTCTCTACTAGAGGCTGTGCTCATGAAACCAACTACATATTTCAATTATGACAAAATCATAACGTGCTCAATGCTCAAAATCAAAACAATATAGGCCAAGAGATTATGGAGGTTCACCTTCCACGTGTTTTCAAGACTTTGGTCCATGTCCTCTGTATCAATATTTTGAGCTAGTGAGCTCAGCAACTCTGCTTGTTGCATTAATGCATCTATTTTTGGGTCATCCCTTTTTAGGAATGTTCCTTAAGTTTTATTATTTTGAGCTGCAAAGGCATAATAAACCAGTTTAATATTAGAATAGGAGGATGGCCAAAGTTACATTTGCTGAACATCTTAACTGCAACTTGTTTTATGCTTTAGGTTTCAAAATTTGAGAATCATGTTATGTATGTAACTAATAAAATTCAATTTGGAGATAGTTCCCAGAACTACTAAACTTGGCATTGCAAATTTGAAGCTCGTCTAGCAAATTGTTTATGTTTTGTGAGTTTTGAGCTAATACTGCGAATGGTGTCCTTGGATGCTGATTTATTAAAGTTCCATTTCGCAAATGTGATCTATCTCCAAACTTGATCTTCCCTCCATCATCCGTGATATGAGCCCTCTTGCATTACAATAGGAGAATATTTTAGCATCATTCTTTGTAAATTTGTGTATTGGGATTCATAAACCGTACTTTACCTCATTTTCTTGATAGATATAGCAGATTCTGATGTTGCATCTGTATTATAAGCATGTTGGAAAACAATTTTCTTGTTATTTGAATTGATGTGTGATGAAATGTTGTTCTCTTTAGCTAAAGCTGCAGGTTACAATGTGACCCTTCTTCTTAAATTCTCTATTACACTGTTCTTCCTGTTTCTTCATGTCTTTGATTTGTCTCTCAAAGGTGTTTTTCTATTGAGGTGGCTCTCTTGCTTGCATGCTAAAACCAAACGCTCCACCTTTGTAAAATAATATAAAAGCTATTATGGTTTGTGGATGAAAAAAAAAATGAAAAAAGGGGGCAAAAAAAGAAGGTCGAACCACTTCTTCTTTCTCTTTCATTGGCCTTTACCTATAACAAGCATAAATTCCATTTCCAAAAGACATTACCAAAAGGTGAGAACTGAAAAATATAATAATAATATAAAGGAGTATTACCCTCTAAAAAAATTGCCTCGGATACTAACTTTTCAGACACCCTCCTTTGATCTCAATCTCTATATTCTGCAGTCAAAGAAGAACATGAAATGAAGAAAAATAGAAAATGGGCAGTGAATAATACAAAAGTGGATTGTCAAATGGTAAATGGGATTAGATCAAAATCTTGAATTTCTCCAAACCCAAATAAGTACCAACTACCAACCATTTATTTGATGTTGTGCTAATGTGTAACTAATAATCCAGAAAAAAGTGCTGGATCTAAACAAATTTCAGAAACTTTGAGGGATACACAAATGAGGTGAAAATAAGGGTAGGTTCAAACTCAAAAATTTGTTAGGTAGACACAAAATAAAATTGTACCTCAACTATATGAAATTTTGTGCCGTTTGTTGTGATACCATCTGACTTAAACTAAAAGAAAAAAAAAATCTGGTAAGAACCAATGAAAGTGAGCAACAACACTGTGGAGTGTTGGAACTTGGAAGTTGGAACTGAACCAAAGACTTTAAGACCAAAGTAGTAAGATTGATCTGTCTCATATCATATTTCAACAATGTTTTCGTTCTCTCTCCAACTTTTCAAAACGGTCACTCAGCTTATGAGTTTATTATGAGTTGGGTGGTTCTCTTTTCTTGCAAGAAAGAATCAGAGGGAGAGAAAACATAAAGTCTAAACTAATAGGAGCAAGCGAGCAGGATTAATTAATTAATATAGTTTAACTTAGGTTAGTGTGCGGGTATAAGGGGAAGTTTGAATGTAACGCTGAATTCCATGAGATGAGAGGGTCCTGCAATGTGACTTGTGCAGTGTCAAGTGTCTAGTGTGCACAGTGCAGTTTATATAATAATAATGCCCCACTTTCACAGCTTGCACCTATGTAATACTACCATGTGTGATCAAATCATATGTATGTATAATCTAAGTTATCTTAGTTAATTATATATGCATATGCATTGGAGTATATCGTAAGGTTATTTTAATATGATTTATTATTTATAATACTATGATTCAAAATAAGTATTAAGTCCAAGGAATCTGAGTGAGGGTTGATACTAATGTAATTTTTTATAGTAAAAATGTTAAGGGTATATATAATAGTAACCATGTACAACAGCTGCATGCATACATAATTACTTGGCTATATGAATTTTGAAATTTTGTGAATTTTAAGGTGACATGAGAGGCTTTTTTTTTTTTTTTATATGATAACCGATTGTGAGTAACCCGGCGTTATGGAGATTGTGCGTGTTATACAAGGCTGTGACGGTGGAAAGCTGGAGTTAGGTGGGAGATGAAATCGGACCGTCCGATTTATTGCTGGAGAAAGAAACTCAAATCGGACGGTCCGATTTATGGGTTGGTTGGTCTGTGTTACATGTAATCGGACGGACCGATTTGTTGTTGGCCGAATTCAGTTGAATCCAAGAGACCACAAATCGGTCCCAGGGATTTGTGGTAAAAAAAAAATTTTTTTTTTGATCCCTTGGCACCTTAATCGGACCCACCGATTTGCTGCTCGGTAAATCAGCTGCAAAGTAATCGGTGGCAGCGATTTCTAATGCGTGGAAAATTGTGAATGAACCGGTCGGACCGTCCGATTTAGTGAGTCATGCATACATAAACGAAGATTGTACCCAGAACCCCCATTTCTTCTTCTTCTTCAGTCCGTTAGTCTCTGCATTTAGGTTATGTTCTTCCTCTTCTCTCATCCTTCTTTATTTTTGTAGGTTAGATTTTATTGAGAGTGAGTCCGATTTAAAGTAGTATAATATTATGGATGATAGAGTTGTATTAAAAATTTATTGTTATGGACAGATTTTATTAGAAACATATGAGGGAGTTCAATTTGTATGTGAAAATTCATTAGATGTTGTTATTCTGTTCACGTTGTCATTGGATGAATTGAAATGTGTGATTTGTGAGAAGATACATTCAGAAAGATCTAGAAGAATATCGTGTATTTTGTACAGGTATCCTTTACCTGTATTTGGTGGATTCGTTCATTTTCAGACGAAATACGTGACAGATGAAGCGAGTATACAGGAAATATTTTCAATGTATATTGAGAATCGCCAGCGAATATCGTGCATCGAGTTGTATATTGAGTTCGAGCAATCTGAAGCGGACCGAAATATTGAACTGGAAGATTATGATAGTGATAGCGAGGAGGATTTTGAAAGTAACTATGAGATCGTTGGTCCAGGTGAAGACGAAGATGGAGCTGACGGCACCATGAACGCAGATGTGGCGGAGGTTGCTAATTCACTAGCAAACTCGCTTCCGTTTCAGGAGCCTTCTTTCATGCGGTCGTTGGACTTGGAAGCAATGAATGCACCGGAGTTTCCGCAATATATGAATGCAGGTATGCTGTTTGTGACCATACCATTTGATTAATTTATTAATTACTAGTTCTCTATATAGATAGAATAGCGAATGTAAAGACTATTATAGGAGGATTTTAATTGTTAAGATATATATATATTTAATGATTATTTATGAAAATATATATCTTGTGGTGCGATTGTGGCAGAGCTTCCTGTTGTGGCCGATGGTGAATTTATGGTGGCGATGGAATTCAGTTCAAGGGAGGAAGTAATCAAGGCAATGAAAGACTATACCATCCGTAGAGGGGTAGACTATCGGGTTTATGAGCCGGAACCGGCGACATTCTATGCTAAATATGCACAATATAGCAAATGTTGTGATTGGCTGATCAGGTTACGAAAATGCAGAAGAAGTACTACTAGGAGATAAGGAGGTACAATGGTAGTCACACTTGTACCAGGTCGACAATTTCTCAAGACCATTCGAAACTGGACTCCAAGACAGTTGCAGAAGCAATTAAGCCATTGGTTGAGGTTGACCCATCTTTGAAGGTGAAATCAGTCATTGCGGAAGTCCAGTCGAAGTTTAACTACACCATCAACTATTGGAAAGCTTGGTTAGCAAAGCAGAAGGTGGTTGAGTCAATTTTCGGAGGTTGGGAGGCATCGTACAAAGCTTTACCCATATGTTTTGAGGCCATGTGTCACAAGGAGCCGTCAGCAGTGGTTCACTATGAAACAATGCCTGCGTACCAGGGGGATGACTTGGTTCCTGATATCCGTGTACTACATAGAGTCTTTTGGAGTTATTACCCTTGTATTAGGGCCTTCAGACATTGCAAGCCAGTAGTGCAGGTAGACGGGACTCATTTGTATGGTAAATACAAGGGTTGTTTGTTGGTTGCAGTCTCACAAGATGGTAATAACAACATCGTGCCTATTGCATTTGCCATAGTGGAGGGGGAGACCTCTGATGCATGGTACTTTTTTTCTAAGTAACCTTCGTCAACATGTGGTCACACGTGATGGTGTCGGACTTATCTCTGATCGACACGATTCTATCAAGTCAGCTATTGATCGGAGTAATGGGGCTTGGTCTCCTCCTAGAGCTTTCCATATGTTCTGTATCTGGCATATTGAGTCGAATTTCTTGAGGAAGTTCAAGGCCGTACCTGCAGAAGCTCATCGTCAATATCGATAAGTTTAATTACACTGTCTAGTCCACTGTTTACTAAGTAAATATGGCTCGATAGAACGCGATCCCGAGGTCTCAAATCCAATGACCTGCTACCTAGAGTAACACCACCCGAACGTGCCTGTGGTCGGCCGGGATGTTCACATAATTACCTGAATGTGAGTGACCTGCTCCTGAACTAGCTATGAAACCAAGCAGCTGGGAGAGCGAGGCTTGCTCCCCTGTCTCAAACTGTGGACCACCCCAATACTGTTGATGTACCGGTACTGACGGTGAAAAATAATCAGACGGATTCGTGTGAGGAACATATGGAGCAAAATACTCAACATCCTGCTGTGGCAGTGGCGGTGGAGGTGGCGGGGGGGTGAAGGTGGATGTGGCGGTGCCGGTGCCGCTGGTTGTTCCTGTTGATTCTCTTGATTATCAACCGGGGGACCTTCTGGATTTTCTTGTACTACAAGGTCGGACAATTGCAAGTGATCACCGAAAGTTCCTCGGTACCAATGCATGTAAATGTCCAAGGAATAATGTGGAGGACGCATTTCATCAACTAGAACGTGACTGTACCGGTTGGTCCATTGCATCACCCAGAAAGAGTGTGTATTTGCCCAATCTTGATTTTTAGGCCCAGTTAGTACTTCACCGTGTGATGCACCTAGATCCCACTCTTGATTAGGGACACCCTGGCTCAAGCCAAATTGCCTCCTGATTCTATCAGTTGCATGCCACTCGACACATTCGAATGATATAAGCGGCACCGTGACACTCCAAATAACAGAATTATGACGGATGTCTAAGGGAATCAGGTCTGGACCAACGTGTCCAATGCCATAAGCCTGCCAAACAAACTGGACACACCGAAAATATCAGATGATTACACAACTATAAATTCATTGACAAAACGAATGCATGTAATATTTTTTAATGACATACATGTCCTTCTTGTATATCATCTAACAACCTCCTGTAGTGGGGAAGGGAATGATATCGGTAAGCATAGTTTTCACGATCCCAATTACGCCACCTGTCGTAAGACAATCTCTTAATTAACTTGTTTTCGTCAATTCATACATCAATTCATTTTACCTGTTTGCAATCGAAAACAATCGGAGGTTGCCGGAAATCGGCGCAAGAAATGGTAGCCGGATCCAAGCCCAAGTAAGCAAAAGTGTCAAAGGACCGTCTATCTCCTTGCAGTCGACACGAGTTGCCCTACACAATGATCTATACAGGTGCGCAAGGCATGCCGAACCCCAACTAAACTGTATGATCCCCGAGAAGTTACGGAGCAACGGCAGAAATTTCCAGTGCACCCCCGCACCAGACTTATCTCCAAACAAAATAGTACCAAACAACAACATTATGTGACACTTTACATACATCTGAATGTGAATATCATCAGTCAACACTATGCGATCTTTCAAACCCCTAAACCACGTCAACTTTATAAAGCTTCCTCTACATTCTTCCTTCCTCGGTGCAACTCCAAACTGGTGCAAGCACTCGGCCTCCATCACCTCAAAAGAACTCATTGTTTGTCCTGTAACCGGAAGACCATTTGTCGGCAGACCGAGAATCATTGCCACATCTTCCAACGTCACCGCACACTCACCAACCGAAAAATGAAATGTGTGCGTCTCAGGATGTCATCTCTCAATCAGAGCATTAATCATTGCTGACTGACACTGAATTACCCCAATTTGGGAAACATAATAAAAACCCGTCTCCCGTAAATGGACCCTCAACAATTTAGTTTGTACGAATCGGACAACTTCAAGTGATCACATATCAACATCCGTAAACCCTACAAGATCACATTTCCTTTATAAATTCCAGTGTAACATAACTATATTAATAATAATATAATTTCCCTTACATGTCCCTTATAATAATATAATCTGCTTATCAAACATATATACATTATTGTAAACAAACATAGTAATAAATGTGCCTAATTATTTGTCTAAATTATATTAAACTTAATTAATAATAATAATAATAATAATAATAATAATAATAATAATAATAATTAAATACAATTCTTCACGCATAATAATAATAATAAAATTTTTCATTACGATTATACTCCACGGATAATAATAATAATAATAATAATAATAATAATAATTAAATTTTAAATTTATATACATATCTTCATTTCATTTCAACATATTATTCAATAATAATCATGATAAACCCAAATCAAATAAAAAATCTAACATTCATTAACTATTGTACAGGCTTTAAAAGGATAAATACTAACTAATTAACTCTAGTTCAATCTCTATGTCTAACATCTAATAGTAACTATAACCATATCATACATATATATCATTAACAGTAACCATATATATATATATATATATATATATATATATATATATATATATATATATCATTAATCTCTACTTAATGCTATAATAATATATATTGCTATTAAAAACAGTAAAATTTTATCACTATTATTATTATTTACTTGCTAAATCAAAATATTAAAAAAATAGAAACTTATATAATTAGGATGTCCAAGATAATTAACAATATGAAACACTGATTGATTTATATCTTTGATCTTTTTTCTTTTTAGTATTTTTCTAATTTTTTCTTGTATTTTCGGTGGTCCAACAATGGTGGTGGGATTGAAAAACAGAGAGCAAAAGAGATGAGAGTGATGGAAACAAAGAGAGAGAGATGAGAGTGAAAGAGAAAGGTAAAGTAAAGGAAGCTGGAAAGCTATTAAAGTTGCTTTCTTTGAACGAAACCAAGGCAGGAGTGGCGTGCATGTTCGCCACGTGGCAGCATGCAGAAAATTAGACCCACCGATTTACTACCGTCCGATTATTGAAAATTGGTCCGTCCGATTTCAATGTCTTAAATCGGTCCGTCCGATTTCAGTTCGGCCGCCATCACAATTCGGCGATACACCCAAATTTCCCATAACACTTATACATAAACCCTACCTCCATATCAAAATTAAAAATCTCGACATGAGACTGTGCGTGACACTTAACAATCTAGGCTACACCGCCCACTCTTTTGCATTGAAATTTTAATGGTTATGACTTCATGCGTCTTATTCATCTTTTCATTATATTCATGCCAAATAATGTACAACCACAACTTCATGCATGATTTTCATTTCTTCTATAGAATTTAATTACATTAGTCATAGAAAATATGGAGTATGCTTGTTTTTTATTGTTTTATAATTGATTTTGTTAAAATAAATTTTAGTCAAGATTGATTATGAAACATAAAGTGATTTATGTTTGGTAACTTAAATTTTGCTAAAATTGATATTATTTGGATCTTGTAATCGTAGTTATAGATCATATTTTTTAATTTTTGGGCTTTAGCGGGTATTGGAATTTTTTTAAAATAAATAAATTAAATTATTTTAAAATTATTTATTTTTTTATATTCTATTACTGTAAATAAAATAAGTAAAAATAATATTACTTATCTCGTTTACAATATAAGTGAAATATATGAATATCTATTTCATTTATAATGATAAGAAAATTGGGTCATTTGAACAATTAAAAAAAATTATTTACAGTATAATTTGAATTGATTTAAAAAGTAAAATCAATAAATTTATTATTTGTATTATATTAATTTGGTTTTTATTTCAATCTAATAATTTATTTTTTCTAATAATTGTGATTTTCATTTATCAATTTAAGTTTATTTATTAATCCAATTAGATTCAATTTAATTACCAAAATAATAAACCTGATTTGCATCAGCCCTAAAATATTTACAAATTAACCTGTACTTGAAATCACGTTTTGTGGGTTATTTAGTTTTGGATAAACTATTATTTTTATCCACTAATATTTGAAACAATAACAAACTTAATTACAAAAAAATAAAAATAATTTTATATTCATAAAAGATAAATTTTGATTAATAAAAATATTTAAATCTTTAAAAATTATCTAAAATTGTTAAATGATCCCTTTTAACCTAATTTATTTTATTGTTTTTTTTTCAATTGTTAGTTAGAATACTCAACCACAAATGGAAAGTAAAGTTAAAAGCTCAACGAAACAAACTAGTTGAGCCAACCAAACCACAACAAACCTAATAAGAGGCACTTCAAACTTACAGACCAACACCCACAAACACCGAAACAAACAACTCCCTCGTAACCAAACACAACAAAATCCAAGATTCCAAAACACAAGTATAAAAAATAAGAGTTTATGCTACGTGTATATCAAAATCAGCCATCAAAGTCAGCTACTAATATTAAATATATATTAGAATACAAATACCCATTGAAAATAAATTAAATTACACATATATTTATACACAAATATATTGGTGGCTGATTTTAGTGACTGATTTTGGTTTATAAATAGTATTTTTCAAAAATTAAATAATAGATGAAAACACCTATAACAGAAACACTCAAGCTCTTAGAAGTTAAACTTCGTGCATTACACCAAAAATATATAATTTGATGATAATTTAAAATAGAATTGATTTTTATGTAAAAAAATTAAATTATCAATTAATAATTCTTTTTAGTAGTTATGGATCTTTTGTATTTAGTGAGAGGTCTTTGGTTCAACATCCACTTAAAACATAATTTTTATATAAGTATATAACATATACATATATAGAGTGCGGGTTGGTCGGGTAGGATTGATACTCAACCCGCACCCTACCCTACCCGCTGCGGATTGGATTGGCAACCTTATCCAAACGGATGGAGTCAAATTAGGTACCCACACAGATAGAGTACATATTGCCATCCCCTAATTATACCTCGTAAAATTTTTTTTTTTTTAACTTTTCGTTGCTCTTTGCCTTCTTCCGATTTTTTTTAGATTAAACACAATCATCTATTTTGATTTTTTTTTTAGTCCTTCTTTATATAAAAAATCTACCACACATTTTTTTATCATTATATTATAAATTGAGTTCAGCCTTAAATTTTTAGGTTTTTTTTTGCTTTTTCCTCTGATTTATTTATGTCACTTTTATCATTTGTTTTGGAGTCATCTATATCATTTTTTTTTTTCAATTCTCTAAGATGAGAGTTCTATGAAAAATGATTTGAGTGTTATAGTAGAGAGAAGTGTTGAAAATTAAGGATAGAATAGATTTAGGAAAAATAAACTAAAAATTTTGAATAATTTTTTAGACATAAAATATTTTTGTTAACTGAAATCCTTTTTTGTACAAAGTTATTTTTATTTTTTCGTAAATAAATGTACCTACATTCTGAATATATATTTGTCAATAAAAATAATAGTTTATCTTTTAATTTTAATAGTAATCAATTAAATTTTAATCAACCGTCATTTTTCTAAAAAGTAATATTGGCGGTGGATAGCAAAAGAGTAACGAACTCAATAAAATAAATGCACTTTAAAAGCAGCCAAAGCCATTAAACAATAGTGATAATGTTTTACCTAAGGCTGTCTATGGATTGGATCATTCGATCCGCACCTATTAGACCAATTCCAATAGTAAGAAATAGAGTTTCTTTTTTTATATATGGAGACTAGGGGTGCACAGACTCGGCCTGGCTCGAATGTCCGGCTCGGTTCCGAACACTTTAAGGACTAATTTGGTGTGATTTCATCGGGTTTAGGGTCGGGTACGGGTCTTAAAAATAGACCCGGTCATTATTTCGGGTCGGATCCGGGCCATAGCTCGGGTCACCCGAAGTCGGCCCGGTCATCATACACAATCAATATTTTGTATTATTAGTGATGGATCATGACTATTCTTATGTGGAATTTAAGTATTGTAAACTTTAATATTTTGTGTTATTAGTCATTATAAGACTATAAATTAATGTTTTATATTTAGAATGCATAAGACTTTAGACTAATACATAAAATTGTGTTATTTGTATTGATTTAAATATTTGGTATTATTAGACAATATTAGTATTGAATGTGGTTATGCTTTAGTATTGATTGTGGTTATGCTTTAATTTTGAAAAGGGGTTGGTTCTTGTTATATTTTTCTAAGTGAATTTTACCATGTTAACTAATGGTTGAAGTCTTGAAAATTTGGATATTTTTACATGCTAGCTTACAAGAAGGTATCAACGTAATGTAATGTTAACGGCCCGGTTTTCACCCGGTATAATTGTGGCCCGAAAGTGTATTGGTTTCATCGGGTCTAGGGTCGGGTTCGGGCCTAATAAATAGACCCGGTGTATATTTCAAGCCGAATCTGGGTCACATAAAATCCGGCTTCACCCGACCCATGTGCACCCCTAATGGAGACTCAATTACCATTGGAGTGAAAAGAGAAAGATGGCTCTTTACGGGAATCAAGGTTAAGAGTCCCTCTAAATAAGAACTTGCAACAACCAATAAAATCATGCCATGTGGTAAGTTAATAAAAAAAATAAAAAATATGTTAAATATATATATTAAATATTTATATATCTATTTAATTAATTATTTATATTAATTATTTAATAATTAGTTATATTAAATTATAATTAATATAAATAATTATGTTAAATCAATATCAAATATTATTTATATTATTATATTAAATTATATTTAATTAAATTTATTTTACATAAAAAATAAATTTAATTTTTATATATTATAAAATAATTTTTAGTTGGATTATTTATTTTTATTTATGAAATTTAAAATACTAATCAAATTTAAGTTATTTATTTTAATATTTTATAATATTAAATTATTTTAAATTTATAAATTTAAATAATATTATTATAAAAAAATAATTATATTAATTTTAATTATTTTAATTAACTAATTAGGTGGGACCACAATAGGGATTAAAGTTAGTTTCTTCTAATGGAGAAGAGAGAGATTCTTTGAGTTCCTATTTATTGGTTATGACGCAAAATTTAATGTGGAATCACTTTTTATGACAGGTGAGCCATAAATAGGGACTGAAATGAATTCCCTACTGGCATGGTTCTGAAAACCGAACCGGATCGGCCAATTCAACCGGAAAAATCAGAAACTGGTCACCTAACCGGTCCGGGTAAGGTCAGAAACCGGCTAGCAAAAAACCGGTGAAAAAACCGGTCGAACTGACGGTTAACCGGTGAACTGGAAGAACCGTCTGGTTTTTTCACGGTTTATTGGTTTGAAAATTAAACTTCAAAACGGCGTCGTTTTGAAGGAAAAAAAAAAGAGAAAAGGGCTATCTTCAGCCACGAACCATAAATCCCTAATTGCCACCAGCCACCACCCTCAGTCAGTATCTCAGTTTCTCTCACCCTCTCACCCTCCGACAAGCCACAGCCCCTCATCGCCGTCGCACCTCTCCTCCATCGCCATCGCGGAGCTCCGCTCCTCCATCGTAGTCGCCCAGCTCGCCACCTCCACCGTCGCACCTCTCCTCCATCGCCGTCGCCCAGCTCCCCACCTCCACCGTCGTCGCCGAGCTCTCCACCTCCACCGTCGTCGCCGAGCTCTCCACCTCCACCGTCGCACCTCTCCTCCATCACCGTCGCCCAGCTCCCCACCTCCACCGTCGTCGCCCAGCTCTCCACCTCGCCCAGCTCGCCGGTAATACTCTGCCTTCCACCTCGGTTCATGTATGCGGGCATGATTCTGTTCATGGTTCTGTTCTTGTTCCTGTTCTTCTCTATCACAGAAAACATGTTGCTCTCTGTTCATGTTCCTTTCTGTTCATGACTTCATGTTTATCTTTGATGTTTCTGTTCCTATATCTGTTTAATTTTGATGCTTCAATTTTTTGCTGCTTAAATTGGGCTAAAGTTGAATTTGAAGATAACCAAGATTGCCTTAATCTTTTTGAAAAGCTACATATCTTCCTTGCCCATTTTTTCTCTGTAATATTCTGTAGTGTTTGATATTCATATTATGGAGGATAAGATTGAATCATGCTAAATCAGTAAATCCTAATAAAGTGAGCAAATCTATTGGACAAAGTAGGGCAAATTGTGTTCCTTAATAATAACGATTAAGAAAGTAATCTGTATTGTTTTGACAGCAATAGTCTGCCTGTCTATGTGTGTGTGTGTTCTGGATGAAATTTGGTGTTGCTAATAGCCTAATATCTTTCTATTCTTTGTTGTGGAAATTTGCCATATCTGATTAGAAAACTCCTTGTTTGTGTATAGAAACCATAGGGATAGTCCTTGTTTGTGTATAGAAAGTTAGTAATTGTATCTTTTGAATGTAGAACACTATGGGTTTGTCATTATGTACGTTTTATTTTTTGTTTAGTTATAAACTTTGATGTTTGAAGTTGTTTGTGAACCTCTAATCTTAAGTAATGGATAATTTATTATGTGAAATGTTAAATTTTATTAAGTTATAAATTATTGAATTTTATTAAGTTTAATAATTTTATTTAATATTTAATTAAACCGGTTGAACTCCGGTTCAATCCCGGTCGAACCAGTGAACCATTGATCCAGTGACCTCACTGGTTTATTGACCGGTCCGGTTCTCGCAACCTTGCCTACTGGAGATGGTCTTAAGGATCGGATCGCAGATTTCTGTGCTGTATCCGCGTATCCGATCCGCGAATCTGCATATTCGCATAAAATAATTAAAAATTAAAAAATAAAAAATATATATACGTTAGTTACTTTGTGTTGCAGCCACCTAACCTAATCCTAATCTCATTTTCACATTTTGCACTTCACCCTTCGTCCCTTCCCTGTTTCCTTCCTTGTTCCTTCCTTCACGGCGCTGAAATGTGAAAGCCTGAAACAAAGTGAAACCCAAATCTCCTGACCCCAATCTCACCCATTCATCCCCAATTTCTGAAATCGTTCACCCCGCCGTTCACCCCCTGACCCCCAATCTCTCAGACTCTCACCTATTCTGCCGTTCACCCCCGCCGTTCCTGCCTGCGCTGGTCGATTTTCTCGTCAACATTGACGACAATGTTCAGATCCTTGAGCAGGCTGTTATGGCGTTGAATCTTGGATCTGGATCTGGATAAAATCGAAGACGGCGAGCTCTGGTGGAAAACCTTGATGCTCAAGAACCAGAGCAACACTAGCAGCAGCTGCTTGGATTCTCTGGTGGAAAACCCCCAATCTCTCACCCCTAGGCCCTAATCTCTTCACCGTGTTCAGGATTTCAGGTAATTTTCATGAGTAACCTGCTGAATTGAAATGCTCTATTTCTCTGTTTTGTATTTGGACTCAATTTTTTGACTTATTTTCAATACATAATAGTAACCTGTTGTAATTACCCTTACTGTTATTGTGTTTTTTAAAGAATTCTGCTCGTGTTATTGTTTATATGAATTATGTGAGATGCTGGTGTTCTATTCTATGTTTATATGTTTTTAAATAAACACTTTTAGAATTAAAAAATTAAATACAAAATAATTTATTTATAAGTTATTTTTAATATAAAAATTTGTTGTTTAAGTTATTTTTAAAAAAAATTAATTAAATTATTTATTCAAATTGAACTTAAATCCTATTCAATATTTTAATATGCATATTCTTAGTTTAAAGTCGCTTGAGCTCTTTCCATGTTTGATGAGGAGGAAAACCGCATTTCAGTATGTCATGCCACCACCATAAAATACAATTAAATAATCACCATAAAATACAATTAAATAATTAATATCAGATTCAGAATTTAAAAAAAAGTTGGAAGAAGAGGGAAGATGAGAAGGCTAAGGAAAAGAGGGAGATGTGGTGGTTTAGGTGTGTGTGCGAGAAAAATAATGAAGGTGCTATCATGGGAATAGATTTCAGTTATGAAGATTTAGGCTGTGTTAATGTTTGGTAAACACGTTGGAAGCATAAAAAATATGTTTAATTTTTTTGAACTTTATAATTTTTGTTTGGTTAACTTTTTTTTCTTTAAAGGCGAACATAATTTTTTATTTGAACTCCCGTTTATCAGAAGCAACTAATTGTAACTTTTGCATTTAATTTTTGTGTTCACTTGATCAATTAATTTTAATTGACATTCTACTAATTTTGTCATTTAATCTCATTTACAATAAAAGATACCAAAAAAATAATCATAAGAGTTCTTAAGTATTTTTTTTATAGCTATAACTATGCTTTATAAACAAATATTTTTTTTAATATTATTATTAGTACTCTTTGTTAAAGTTTTAATTTTTATTAATTTTTATTTTTTTTTCTTGCTAATAGTATGAATATTTTTATTTAGAATGTTTTTAATGTTCACTTAGGTATATTATTGTATTTTTTTTAATAGATTTTTTAGTATTCATTGTTTATATAAATTTTTTTAATCATTTTTATTAATACGTATTTTTTAATAGAACTTTATTTTTTTATTTGACTTTGTATATTTTTTATTATATATTTTTAAATTAGTATATATTTTATTTATTATTGTTAATTTTTATAATATAAATTTCATTAGAAATAATTAAATACAAAAGGAGTACTAAATTTTAACACATAAATTTAAATTATTTTTAAAAGAAATTATAGTCAAATAGTGTTAAAATAATATAATTTTGAATGATATAAATTTATGTCTTTTTTTTTAGTATTTTTTGTCTAAACGTAATTTTGAATGATGTAATCCAAACAATATTCATTTTGTTATAATCCGTTTTTATACAAAATTACTAAACATAAATCACGTTTAATACGAACTTACTTTTTATCAAAATCAAAGTTTATAAAATCAATTTTATACAAATTCTTGTTTGCAAACTCTAATCCAAACACACATTTAAACACACATTTAGTATTAGTATTTGTTTGAGCACTAATAAATTGGTAAAAAAATTTTTAATAATTTTTTTATTTTTAATATATTTAATAAATTTATAATAATAAAAATAAAAATATTAGAAAATAATTTTTTTGAGAAGTTATAATTTATTTTTTTTTAATTTTTTTAAAAAAAATATTTTTACGTAATAAGTAAACAAAAATTACTTTTAGATTATTATATTTAAGAAAAAGTATATGGAACAACTCTTAATCAACTAAGAATGGAACAATTTAATTATAATTACATTAATAATTAATTTTAAATTTTTTAAATTCAAAATTAAAAAAAATTTAAAATTAATTAAATAAACCTAATTAAAACTTATAAAAACCTTTCTCCTCTCCCACATTAATCTATCTCCCTCTAACAACCACACACCGACTCCTCTCTCTCTCACCGTCAGGCTCTCTTCACTGGTAGTGAGTATTTTTAATGAAATTGATTTTCAGTATCGGGTAGTTTTTATCATTGGTGGTGGGAAAAGGGAAATTGATCTCTATGCCTATGTTCATTTGCAACAGTGAAGGTTATTTTGTATTTATTTAACTTTGTTCTCTTTACATATTTGCAGGAATTGTTTGCTTGTTAGAAGATACATCATTGCAAATAGATTGGAATATAAAAGACTTCATAATAAAGGTGTTGACTCCTTCATGGCGAGTGAAGGTTTCAACCATGAAGGTTTCAAGAAGCCGAAATAATCTACCATAGTTTCAAGTGAATGAAGATTTGAGATCATGAACAATTATAAAAATATAAAAAAATATTTATTTAATATGAAAAAAACATCCTAATGTTTAACAAAAGAAATATCTAGTTATATTTTGACAAAATAATTAGATATCTATAAAATTTAAAAAAAATTATGAAATTCTTAAAGAAATAGAGACATTCACATTTGTAATATAAAAAAATTCAAAAAATATATAAAAGAACATTTATTTAGTATGAAAAAGAAACATTTTGATACTTAGTAAAAGAAACATTTATATATATTAATTTATTTTTATTAAGATGAATTTCGAGGTCCAGCCTATTAAAGAGTTAACAGGAGTTGGCTGAACCGGTTCTCTAGCAAAATTGTATATTTAATCATAATTAATAAATAAAATTTTTTTTCATAAAATAACCAAACATAAAATTATTTTTATTTTTTTATAAAATTAAAAAAAAACTCAAAAAAATATTTTTTTAAAAACTTACCTAAAACAAACTCTTAACACATACCATTAAGTTAAAAGCACATTTTTAATTAAAAATATTATTTACACGTTAAAAGCAGCTGAAAATCTAATGTATTTTATATTACATATATATTTTATTTTAATAATTAATTTTGATATACACCTAAAGTAATTAATTTTAATGCACCTCTTGGTTAGCACAAAAATAAAAGTTAACAGTTAAATTTGTTTCTAAAATATTACATTATCTCTAAATTAATTTCAAAAGATTTAATTAATTAAATTATTTTTTAAAAAATACAATTGTATTAATTATAAGATAAATAATATATAAATAAATAAATAATAACACTCTTATTCTAATAATATTATTTATTTTTTATAAATTTATACAAATATATAATACAGTAATGATATTATCAAGAATTAATGATATTATTATTTTTCATAAAAATATTAAAAGATTAATATTTTAGTGTAAAAAATTAAATAGCTAAATTTAAAAAGAAAAAATATTAATAATCTAAAATTTTATAAAGGTCCAGCTCTATGAAAGTGAAGATTTGTTGAAGAAACATGTCACCATTTTATAGCATCAGCGAATGAGCAGAGCCACTGTGTATATGAAACCAATAAAAAATGTCCACGTGGAATTTCGACGTAAGTTGGCGCGCACCGATCCCACCCTCCTATATTCCCGTCTTTCTCCCGAAGCACACACATATCGTGGCATTCATTCATCATCATATTAAAGTACATAAACCTCAAAACGCCGTCGTTTCATTCATGGAGGCTCACGGATCCGGTCTCCGCCGCGTCCTAGTTCTGACCTTCTGTGTCGCCGGCATCTGGTCTGCCTACATCTACCAAGGCATTCTTCAAGAAACTCTGTAAGACACGCTGATTCGATCATTTCTGTTACGAATTTTTAAATTTTCGTTTCTGAATTCGTTTTTCTCTTTTAAAATGAGTCAGATCCACAAAGCGGTTCGGTCCAAATGGCGAGAGGTTTGAGCACCTTGCATTTCTGAACTTGGCGCAGAATGTGGTTTATTTGATATGGTCTTACATAAGTGAGCCCCTGTTTTACTTCTTTGTTTGGTTCTTTCATTTCTGCAAGTTACAGTGTAGAACGAAAGAAATTTTGTTTGTTCTGCTTTGTGTTTATGCGCGTTTTAGTGTGGTTGCTTATGTTATTTTGATATTGCAAAATAATAATAATACAGTGATTAAGATATGGTCAAGTGGGAGTAGTGGTGGTGCACCTTGGTGGTCTTACTGGAGTTGTGGAATTACCAACACTATTGGTCCAGCGATGGAAATTGAAGCACTCAAGTATATTAGTTACCCGGCTCAGGCATGTTACTTTTCTTCATTGTATGAGCTCTTCAAACTGTTTTTTTTTTTTTTTTGGAAAGAGGCCTTTTTAGAGATTTTGGACCTACCTCCATTGTATGGATGTGATATATTTCTGTGTCTTCAGTATACTGGTTTTTAATGGTGGTGGTGTATTTGCTTTGTTGTCTGCTTGCAGGTACTGGCAAAAATCCTCAAAAATGATTCCAGGTCAGTATATGTATATCACTGTCACTATTTCATGCTCCAGAAAAACTGAATTTATTTAGGATAATTCAAATCAATTCAAAGTGGTATAGCCTTTTTATGTCTATTTGGGTTCAAATAGAATCACATTAGGTGGAACACCATGTTATTACCCATCTCATAGTAACCTTGCATTTATGAGTAGTAATGCATTGTGTTTAATCATTTCTATTTGTGTTTCACATCCTTTCATATACTTATAGGAGATTAAAAATATCTATTTGGTGAAGTTTGTAAAAAAAAAAAAAACATCGTTTCCTTACTTCTTACCACCTCTAAGTATGTAAAAATGGAGAAGCCTGAAGCCTATGGTCATTTTTTTATAAAAAAGCGTTCTACCATCCTCTAGTTATTTACATTTTAGTAGTTATTTTATATTTCATAACAAGTACTCACTTTACCATGATACAGTTATGTTGATGGGTACTATAGTGTATGGTATAAGATACACTTTTCCAGAATACGTCTGTACATTCCTTGTTGTTGGAGGGGTATCAACATTTGCGCTTTTAAAGGTTAGGAACTTATCAGAATAATACAGAAAATATTACTATAGGGATACACTTTCCCATGTTGCGTATAAAAAATTCATGTGGATTGAGAATGCAGCTTAGCTTTCGAATTTCTCATCTTTGCTTATGCTTATTGGCATACTATCTCAAAGACTATGAGCAAGTTAGCACATCCAAATGCTACCCTTGGATATGGACTATGTTTCCTGAACCTTACATTTGATGGATTTATAAATGCAACTCAGGATTCCTTAAAAGCAAGGTAAAATAAGCAAACCTTGTTCCTCGATCTGTCTGATTGCTTGTAAACTGCAAAACTTTTGGATTCTTGTCCTTCCTTGACATAATGCCTCCCCCTCCCCCCTCCCCTCTCTTCTTGATTCACTGACTCTGACTTTTCCCCATTATTCCAAGATAATGATGTGTATAAGTAAAATTATGATGAGGATAATGACGCTAAATGTAAAAAATTTTTAGTTCTATTTTTCGGGTGTTTGAATGTTAACTTTTCAGCAATGTTTAGATTTTAAAATGGGAGATGATTCATATTTAAGACTATAGCAAGTGTTATTAATTTAATGCAATTACTGGTTTTTGTTACTCAGGTACCCTAAAACAAGTGCTTGGAATATTATGTTGGGAATGAATTTATGGGGAACCATATACAATATGATTTACATGTTTGGCTGGCCCAGTGGAAGTGGATTTGAAGCTGTTCGCTTCTGCAAACAGCATCCAGAGGCAGCATGGGATATTATTCTCTTCTGCTGTTGTGGTGCTGTGGGCCAAAACTTCATCTTTTTGACAATAAGCCGATTTGGCTCTTTGGCTAACACCACCATTACTACCACTCGCAAATTCGTTAGCATTGTGGTATCTTCTCTGTTGAGTGGAAATCCGCTTTCAACAAAACAATGGGGTTGTGTTTGTATGGTATTCACTGGATTGTCATACCAGATCTACCTCAAGTGGCAGAAGCTACAACGACTGCAGAAAAGAAAAGCCACTTGAGGAGCAACCTTCAGCAAATTTGAATTCACACGTTGGTGTTGGCTCATTTGCCCATCAACCATTGTTATATCTTGATAACCTTAAAAGTTTTGATGAACCCAATTTAGATTTATAAGAATTTCATAGAAATGTTTCTTTAATATAGTTGTAATTGTACTCCGGGCAATATACCATCCATCTATCATTTGATCTCAATGTAAATGTAGTTTATATCTCATTCCGTTGTGGATAAGTGGTATGTCGGAATGGAATAATGGCTATATTCAATTAACATTACACCCGTTGTAATTTGATATTGATAAGTAATAACTCTAATTGAGTAGATGCTATTTTTAGAAATAGAAGTTAAGGTTAAATATTTCATTTCTTCTTGGTTCATATATTTATTTTTACATGCCAAAACTTCATTTTATGTACAATTCCTTGCCTACTTTCTATAAGGTGAGTATAGCAAACTATCTTTATATGAGAAATAAGAGAATATAAATAAGCCATCAGAACTAAATAAATAGTTTGGATTAAATTTTGAAATAAAATCCACTCATTTGCACCTTCCTTATTTGTTTCGTTGAAACTATTAAATGATTAGGATTAAAGTATTGTCTACCGTTTTGTGATTAAAATTTATCCAAGTTCCATCTTGTAAATGTGATTTATCTCCAAACTTGATCTTCCCTCCATCATCAGTGATATGAGCCCTGCTGCATTACAGTAGGAGAATATTTTAGCATCATTCTTTGTAGAATTTGTGCATGGGATTCATAACGTGTACTTTACCTCATTTTCTTGATAGAAACAGCAGATTCTGATGTTGCATCTGTGTATAATCATGTTGGAAAATAATTTTCTTGTTATTTGAATTGATGTGTGATGAAATGCTGTTCTCTTTAGCTAAATTAAGCTTCATATTTTTGCCTCTTTCTGCAGAGCGTAGAGAAGCGAAGATTTGTAGAAGAAACATGTCACCACATTAAAGTATCAGCCAATGAGGAGAGCACCGATATTCTACACATAAAGCAGCCTAATGACCCTATCTAGTTTAATTTTATTTCTACCCCGAGACTATTGGCTTGCCTAGAGTAATTTCATGTTAGTTTTCTCTTTCTTTATATATAAATGATGTCAATTACTGCACTGATATGTATGATACCGAATTAACTCAATTAAGGATTTGGTGAATCTAACTTTGAGATGGAAAGCGCCAGGGATCTTGGTATGTTGCAACTTGTATATCATTTTTTTTTCTTGTTGACTTTTAGCCATTGTCTTATTCCAACTCTCAATTGAGTCTTTAAATGCAATGATTGAGATGTTGCTCCTTCAAATCAACATGGTTTTTAGAAAAACAAAAACAAGAGTCCATTTGATATGTCTGGGTATTATTGGAACTGAAGAGAGTTGATGGCTTATACTCATACAATTAGATTAAGAGTCACTGTTGTGAATGGTGGTAAATGATGTTGGTGGTGGTGGTAGGATTAGGGGTGTTTACGGTGCGGTTTAGTTCGGTTTTAAAAGAAAAGTCATTCGATCCGAATATTTATTTTATGTGTGGTATGGTTTGATTTGGATGAACTTTTTTTGAAAATTCGATCCGAACTAATCCGATCCAATTACAAGCGGTTTGGATCAATTTGGATTTGCAATTTTTTAAATAAAAAATAACTTAGTTTTCAAAGCTAATGCTACCTGACATAGTATAAATGCACACTACTAAAGTATTAATAATCCCATAAATATTATAATCTCTCCAACAACCCAACATAATAATAAAACATAAATCTCATAAACATTATAAAGTAACATGTCAAGCAATTCAACAAATTCAACAAGTCTTGATAAAATTATAATTTTTTAGTATAAAAACAAGTCTCAATAACACAAAATTAAATAACATAACAAGTCTTAATAAAAACATAACATAAAAAACTCCAAACTGAGAGGTGAAGCATTGATCACTAATTAGATTCATCACCAGAGTCTTCTTCATCTACTAGTTAAAAAATTGGCTCAAGTTCTATAATAAAATATAATAAAATAAATATTAGTAACTTAAACATATTATCAAGTAGTAAAGTTAATCAATATTTGCAGATAAAATAAAACATAATAATAAAGAATATTACTTTTTTCAAGTTTTTCAAATTCTTTAAAAGATTCTTCAAGATCAATTGGCAATAAATTGGTTCAAAACTAATTTTGTGCACAAATCAAAACTTTAACAGTTTTTAGGATAAGAGAACTCCTATATTGATTAAGCACTTTACCTCAAGTGCTAAAGGCAAATTCAGAAACAACCGTAGATACAGGCATAGTTAGAATATCCCTCGTAATTTGACTAAGAAGAGAATATTTGTAATTATTAGAGCTCACGTTTCACTAAGTTAAAATGTCAAAACTACTTGGATTAACTGGTTTCTCCAAGGACTCCATGAGGTACAAATCTATTTCATTTGTGTTGACACTCTCACTTGCTTGTACATCATTTTCAAATGTTGCTTCTCCAAGGACTCCATGAGGTACAAATCTATTTCATTTGTGTTGACACTCTCACTTGCTTGTACATCATTTTCAAATGTTACTGCAAAGCGAACATCATCAAAGGCACCATCATCCATCTCCACATCTTAGCTGTGTTGTGCAGATTGGTGTGCTTGGTCATTATTGAGAGCAACTTTATAGCTGTTAAATAAGTCATTGAATACTTTTTTCACCTTACCACATAAAAAATCAGCATCCTCCTTCTCAAACAACCTTTGAAAACTCCACTCAACAAACTTAATATTGTATCTAGGATCAAGTACCACAGCAACAAAAATTATTATGTTCATATTCTTCAAGTTACCCCAATATTTATCATGCTTAGCCTTCATTTTTATAGCCATACCCTTAAGTAATATGTCATTATTATTAGCCCAAGTCTTCAAAGAACTAAGAATTAAACAAAAGTGATGAAAATATGAAGAAAAGGTCACAAATGTAGTAATCGAGACTTTTTTTGTTACATCGAAAAAATCTTCAAAAATCTCACAAAGATTCTTGCATTATCTCAATCTTCATTCTTTGAAATGCCCCCTTTATCATTACAAACTCAGCATCCCTCTATTTAATCTCTTAAAGGCCTTTTGAAATTTTAAATCACTATCAAGCATTATGTAAGTGAAATTCCAATTAGTGGGACATCTAATTGCACACAAGAGCAGTTTTGGATCCTAGCCTCTTTAACACAATTTTTAAACCTATCCATGCGACTAGGAGAAGCACAGTCATATCTAACAACATTCCTAATTTGCTAATTGAAGAATGCATATCCTTCAAACCATCATTCACTACCAAATTCAAAATATGAGCACAATACCTAATATGAAAATGTTCACCTTTTAAAGGATGTGAAGTCCAATCCTCCATTCTACCTTTCAAGTAATAAATGGCAATATCATTTGAACTAGCATTATCAACTATGATGCTAAAGACTCTACTTATTCTCATTTTTAAAAGACATTTTTCTATCTTCCTACCAATTGTTTCACCTTTATGATTCTTAATGATACAAAAGTTAAGAAATCTCTTTTGCAACTTCCAATCTTGATCAATAAAATGTGCAGTGAGGCAAAGATAGTTTACATTTTATACAGAAGTCCAACAATTAGTGGTCAAACACACTTTGATTTGAGTTTATAAAAACACTCTTCAACTTATGTTTTTCATTCATGAACAAGTTCCAACAATCCCTAGTAACTGAAATCCTTCTCGGAATACGAAATTTTGACTGCAAAACACTCATGAAATAACGAAGGGCCCTTCGACAAATCTAAAAGACAACTCATCTACTATTATCATTTTAGCAAGGATTTGTCTACATAAATTAGGATTAAATGATATAGTAGTCAAACAATTACCCAGCCCATTTCCTTCTTCTTTTTTAAGTTGCTACATAACAAGTATTTTTTTGTGTGGAATCAAGTGAATTTTTTTAAAAAATTTTTTACACTGATTTAACAAGTGACTTTTAATATTGCTAGTACCATTTTTATGTGAATCAACCACATAAGATGCTCCACTTTAGGTTAGGGTTTGTGTTTGTAGGAAATGAGCATGGGGTGTGTGACTGTGTGTGCGGCACTGTGCTACTGCTAAGGCTATATTTATTTGAAGGAAAAATGGAAGAAAAGAAAAGGGAAGAAAGGAAATGAGAAGGAAAATGATTATTTTTTATTGTTTGGTTAAGAAGAAAAATTAGAGAGGAAGAAAAAGGGATGGAAAAAAATTGGTAGGCTCCAATATTGGAAAGAAAAGGAAGAGAAAACTTATTTTTTCTCTCTACTTCTAATATTATCCCTTCACTTTTTTTAATATATTTTATAATACAATGGTAAAATTGTCTTTTTATAACATTTCTTTCCTTCTTATTTTCCTTCCATCCAAACACATCTAAGAAAAATAAAAATTCACTCAATTTCTTTCCTTTCTTTTTTTTCTTTTTATTTCCTTTCTTTCTATTTTTTTTCTTCCAACCAAACATAGCCTAAGTGCTACGAGAAAAGGTGGAGGGTCTTATACTGTTATTATTATTATTATATTTAATATTTATATTATCATTATATATGTGGTTCGGTTCGATTTGATTGTGCAAAGCAGAATTGTAAACCGAACCGAACCGCAATAAATCCGATCCAAAATCTAAAAAATTTAAAATTGAGCAGTTTGTTTCAATTTTTGATTTGAATTGGTGTACTTTCGTGATTTTTTTTGGATCGATTTAAATCTGAACACCTTTAAATAGGATGATGCTAGTAGTGATGATAGTGACAGTGGATGTTGTTGCGTGCTGGTAGATGACAGATGGTGTAAGGCTGAGATTGATGGTGGAGAGAGTTGGAGATGGGAGATGGGATGACATAAGAATTGGAGTTTAGGATTAAAGTTAGGTTATATTTAGTAAGATTAATTATGTGTAGGGTTAGAGTTTATGGTTAATTAAAATTAAAGTAAATTTGGAGAAAGAAAAAAGAATGGACTAACTTTTTTTTGGGGGCGATTTTGGACTAATTTAAAATAAAGTAAATAATGTTAGTGATAATTTTGAGACTTATTCTAAACGCTAAGAACAAAAGTGATACTTTACTTTTTAATAATTTACGATGAGTTAACTTGTTTTAAATTCTTAATTAATTTCTAGAATAATGTGTCAAAAAACTGATAACTTTTGAGAATTTTTTTTATAGTATTTTAGGATTTGAATAATTCTATCTATTAAAATTTATCATTTATAATCACGAGTTAGTTTTAATATTTTTATGGTTAAATTCATCATCATAATAAACTGATAATTTTTTACGATTAATTTTAGTATTTTAATTTTATTTCTAATTAAATAACCTCTTATTTATGCTGAAAGTTGTTAAAAATTATACTAATCTTAACAAAAATTGAGATGAAGAGTCTAGCTAAAAAATTAATTTTTAATAGTTAATTTTAATTAATTTTTTAAAGTTATTTTTTGTTTTTATATTCACTATTTGTCCCTTCATTTTTTTTTTCTTGTTCTTTTCAACATCACTACAGTTTTTATCTCTCATTGTTATTGGCTATTCACTGCTATCACTGGCCGGTCACTCTAAATTTTCCATAGAGTAAACTGTAAAGGTTAAAAAAGATAACATCGAAGGTAAAAAAGTAATTATCTAATTCAGAATCCAAAATTTTAAAAGTGAACATTTTAATTTTTTTTAAAAAAAATTAATACACAAAAATATTTTTAAAATTTTACTTTGACTAATAAATCAGTCTTTAGTTCATTTTTTAGTGAAATAATTATCCAAATCAGTTTTAAGGATTTTAAAATCAGACATTTTAATTTCTACAAAAATTAATTCACAAATTAATCTCCATCATTTTTTACATCAGACATAATAGTCTCTGTCTATTTTTCGGATAACACACTAAATTCTTCAAGTATTTATTATAAAAAAAATATTAGTATATATTATAATCAAATTAACTTTTAATTAAGGTTAAGTTAAACCTATTTGATTTTTAGTATGGTATTTATTATGAAATAGAAATTTAGTTAGTTTTTTGAGTTAATTGATAATTTGGTAATCAAGTTGAGATTCAAGTGAAAATAAAAAAATAACTTTGATTATACTTAATTCCTAGCTATTACACTAAGTTAAGTTACATTAAATCCAAAAATATCAAATAATTTCAATGATAATGATTGTATGAACATATTTATTTACAATTTTAAGTGCATACACATGTATATAATCAATGTTTAGACCACTTCTTAATGAAAGACATATTTGGCTTGAAGTTAGAGAATATTCAACATAACAAAATGAAACGTATAAACAAGATATAAAACTAAACAAACTACAATAATATGCTTTTAATTTAACAGAATATGAGACTTAGTGCATCTCTTTTTATTAGATTTAGAATTATGTATGCAGTGAGGATGGTTCAATAATTTTTAAAAAAAAATACTATATTAAAAACCAAATAGGTTTAATTTAACCTTAAAAGTTAATTTGATTATAATATCTACTAATATTCTTTTTCTAATAAATACTTGAAGAATTTAGTGAGTCATGTTGAAAAATGGACGAGGACTGTTATGTCTGACGGAGAAAAACGTTGATGATTGATTTGGGTATTAATTTTTCTTAGAAACTAGAATGTCCAATTTTAAAATTTTTGGGGACTGATTTGGGTAATTATTCCTCCGAAAAATGAATTGGGGACTGGATTTGTTTGCCGGAGTTAAACATTGGGGATGTTTTGTGTATTAATTTTTTTTAAGGACTAAAAGGTCTACTTTTAAAATTCTTGAAGACTGATTTGAGTAATTACTCATAAAAATATTATAAGATGTTGGCTTTTGAAAAAGATTTAAAATATTCAAAGGGACTGTTTTAGAATTTAAAAGAAAAATTTAAGGACTATTTTGATATTTTCAAGATTTTTAAAGGCTATTTTGTATTTAACTTTGGGAACTGATTGTCTAGCTTGCACACGTGGACACTTAACGGCCGCATGTGCGAGTTAACGTTCCACGTCAGCAATTACTGTTAGTTACTAATGGAGGGGGACTGTATTGTCTAATGGAGAGGAACTGTATTGTCTAACAGAAA
Source organism: Arachis hypogaea (assembly GCF_003086295.3). Classification (NCBI taxonomy): domain Eukaryota; kingdom Viridiplantae; phylum Streptophyta; class Magnoliopsida; order Fabales; family Fabaceae; genus Arachis; species Arachis hypogaea. The sequence continues at coordinate 131,753,246 of NC_092055.1, forward strand.
CAAACGTTGGAAATAATTTTGTATATTTTAAAATTCGAATAACTAAAGTGTCTAATTTCAAAAATTCCGGGGACTAATTTGAGTAATTACTTTATTTTTATTAATCATAATAATAAAATATTATTAAAAATATACATAATAAACAAATAATACAAAAAATAAAAAAATATAAACTAAAAAATAATTTTATTCATTAAGATTAAAATGTTATAAGAAATAGTATTATTTAATTATTAACATATGATACTTACATTGAGGTGATGTAAACACCATAATAATAATAATAACTAAATTTAAGAGGTCGTTGCATTATAAAAATCATTATTTATATACTTAAACTCCTAAAATACTGACACGAAATAAATTTAAAAAAATATTTATAAGTGAAAAAAATAATTTTTCTTGATATAACTATTAATTATAGTAGCACAAATAGTTTTAACTGTAAACTTATTTTATCAACTTTACAAATTCTAAACTTTAAAAAAATATGAACAAAACACTTGAATTTGCTAAGACATTTATTCTTTAAGTGTTGCAAAGTATTAGAAGTTTTCACATTGCATTGAAATTTTGTAAATCATTCACATTAATTTTGTAATTGACCAAAACTTACCAATTTAATTTCATAGATGAGTTTATTTGCATGCAAGTTTCAAAGTATTATCTTCATAAGATTTTTTATAAATATTATCCATTATTTATGTGAAAAATTTTATGTTACATAAAAATTCTTCGCTAACTCATTCTCTTTTTCATTATTAAAAAATATCATAAAATATGATACTTAAAAATTAAATTAAGATTTACATAATAAAAAATAAATATGAGTTTATTTAAATTTTAAATTTTTTAATTTTAAAATTAATTTATAATTTAGCATTTGAAAATACATAAAATTTTATATATATATAAATAATTAAATTTGAGATAAATAGATAAAAAGTTAAAAAATTAAAATTTATTAATTTAAAAATAGGGCAAATCACTTAGATAAATCAATGCCAATTTAATATTACGCAAATCACCAAAAAAGAGAATCGTTACGTCTATCTTCCTAGAGGGCATTTCTATGTAAATTGAAGCAACCAAACTCGATTTAGCATAGTTCTATGTAAATTGAAACAGTGAAATTCGATTTAGTAGCTATTCATGTAAATCGAGTTAGCCTCATTCGATTTATGCATGCATGGTTACATTCCAAGTAAATCAAATTAGTCACATTTGATTTATGCATACTTAGTACGTTTCAAAGTAAATCGATGTCAGTGCGGGTAACGTCGTAGACATCCATAACGCTGTGTGACGTGACTCTAATATCTCGGGATGCACTACCTGCATGACGTCTGGCGAGCTGTACGGCATCCAAACGAACTGAAAAGGCAATCGGGTCTAACATAAAGATTCATCTCCAGTAACCACACAAAATAAGTCAAGAATAAAAGACTAAACTGTTTCGTACTCACATCGCCAAGACGAAGTAAATCTATATGCAGTCTGCAATGCGCAATTCGAGGTCCCTTCTCGCTCGACGTCAGCTGATAACCAGACCACCTACCACCCAAGAAATGTTATTAGCAAGTGACAAAAAAATCGGAAAAAATAGGAGCACAGAAAAGAACTAATAATCAACTTTGTACCTTGTGACAAACCCGCCAAGCCTAAAACCCGGGAATCGCTAGAAGATCCAAGACTGGAGGAGCTGCAGTGGTCCTGCCAACTTCACCACGTGCTTGTTGGCCACACGACATAGGCACTTGTATAACCACGACAGGGCGGCAAATCCCCAGCTATATCCGCCCATGTCCTCTAATATCACCACGTATGGCAGCCACCGAATACACATGCGGGCGTGTACCAGACTTGTTCCCGAAGAGCTGTGTTGATAATAGCATCATCATGTATGCTCTCACGTACCTCCTAACTGTCTTCTCGTCTGCGCGCTCTAGAAGATGACTGAATGTCTCCTGCATCCAAGTGCACTTTACAGTGAACTTGTCGAAGCAGTCCGGCGGTGCAACAACCCAACAACTTCTCAAACCAAGTCCATGCTGGACGGCCTCCCTCGATGTACCGCTCGAAGTCCATCAGACAACTGCTAACGTACTGTCTGTCGATCGGGAGCCCAAGATGGTAGGCTATATCCTGTAGCGTAATCGTGCACTCACCAAATGGCATATGAAATGTATGAGTCTCCGAACGCCATCTCTCCACAAATGCACTGACTAACGGCTCATCCAACCTAAACCAGTGGTCGTTGAGCCTCGCGAGATGGGCCAAGCCAGCCATCTGGACGTACGGCATGATCCTCTCATCATGTAACGGCATACCATGTTGCCTTCTCATGCTCGAGATACAGCGGTGGGTTGCATGACATCGAAAAATTGTCTTAGAATCATAACACTTTACAAAACAACATTCACCTAAAACGGCTAATATTAATCGAAAAATACTTTAACCATATTTACATTAAATTTTAACAAAACATAGTTAATCTATTATTTACAGCATAACCCTAAACCCTTTAGTGTATTCCTATAATTGTCTTACATCATTAATATAACATTTTATAATTCAATTTTTAAAATAAATTAAATTATTCTATTCTCTAGGCCAATCTTCTACTACCTACATAATCCGAAGCTTGAAATCGAAATTAACTTAAAGGTTCTTACCTCTTTATGAATACTCTAACTACTAATCAAGGTTTACAAAGCCTATTAATTATAAACTTCAAGTTTTAAACGGTTTAATATCACTAACAATCCTCTAACACACTCACTCCTAAATCAATACTCTAGCTACTACTTTAAGTTTAGACATTCTAATAATTCTAATAATCAAGTTCTAAGTGACTCAATATCATTAACAATAATTTATTTTTTAAATTAAAAAAAAATAAAAATTTACTAACCTCATCATGCACGCTACCACCAATATGCGCGACTCCATCCAACCGATAGATTCGATTTGGGTCGTCCTCCATTTGTACGATATCAAACTTGTAGAATAGCATCAGTTTCTTTGGATTTTCGGATGTGGTGGAGTATGGAGGTGAAATGTAATTCGAATGAACTAAATTCGAACTCCATATATAGCGAGAATAAGAGTAAATCGAATTAGGTGTTATAGATTTACCTTCGAGCCACCTTCCATGTAAATCGAACTGTCCTGATTCGATTTACCTTTAATTCAAAAATCATATGCTAATTCAAACGTCCCTGATTCGATTTACCAGCAATCCGAAAACTATGTGCTAATTTGAACTGGTATATTTTGAATTTCTATGATGTAAGCTCAATACTATGTGCTCCCCTAGTAAATCGATACTGCCTGTTTCAATTTACAGCTGAACACACTAAATCAAATACTCTAATTCGATTTACTATTGATTCTTGTAAATAGAATGCACCTCATTCGATTTATATAGATATACTTTTTAGGGACATGCACGTAAGGTAATTTCATTTGGTTGATACACGTAATTTTTTCATGCCAATGGTTTATATACGTGATTTGTTCTTAAAAATAATTATATATAAATAATTTTAAAGGACTATTTTAATTTTTTAAACATTTTTTAAAGAATGTTTTGAGATTTTTTAAACTTATTAAAAACTGTTTTGTGCTATTTTTGAGATTAATTTATTCATATTGTAAACATAAACATTTAATGCAAAAATATTTTGTGTATTTTAAAAAATACAAAAGGTAATTAATCTATTAATAAAGGAAGCACAGTAAGACTTGATTTAGTGGCAACTATGTTTGTCTTGTTAGGAGGTGCAATGAGTTCAAATCCTAGCTATGTCTAGAAAATTGATATATGAAACCCATTTAAAAAAGGAAGGGATGTGTGTAATGGCAGTTGACAAAAAAAATCTATTAATAAAGAATAGGGACTCATGAATTTCTCCCAAATCATAGTTGTCAGAACTAAATCGGTGATTGAACCGGTCAAGTTACTAGTTCATTGGTTTATTGGTTTAACCGATAAATTACTGGTTGAACCGATAAAACTAGTCTCACATAAATAAAAATAATAAAAAACTTAAAATTAAAATTTAAAATACATATCTACACTAACATTTTATGAAGAATCAAGTCTCAAATTCTAAAAATAATTAATAGAAAAACATAGAATTTGTCAGTACTACTATAATAGTTTCTTAATTTGACACAATAAGAGTAACAATTAATTCATAAAGCGTGTCATCTAACTATAATATCAGTAGATTTTAACACTAGCATCAAAACAAATAATCTTAATCACAATACTAGCATTGAAATAGATCAAGCAAATTAATAAATTTTTAGTGAACTTTATATTTATATTAATAATGACACATAATTAAAATATAATTAATTCAAAAAATAAAAAATAAAAAATTAAATTAAATTAGATATTTATAAAATTATGTAGTTGAATGTATACTATATAATTATTATTTGTCATATGTAATAGTAGGAAGCATGGTGGCTGAGCAGTAAGAGAAAGAGGCTGCATTACCAAGGTTCTAGGTTCGAACATTAGCTTTAGCATTTTGGAAAATTTTCACAACAGACCGATTCGATTAGACCGGTTTGTACCGGTTCTCACCGATTTTGATCGATTTCTTCAGTTTTTACCAGTTTTCTTCCTTAAACGGTCCAAGAGATAACCAAACCGGCTTAGGGTCTAGTTTATTGGTTTTTCGATCAAATCGGTCGATCTGGTTCGGTTTTTACAACTATGCCCAAAACACTCGCACATATCGTGGCATTCATTCACGATTCATCTTCATAAACCTCAAAATGCTGTCGTTACATTAATGGAGGCTCACGGAGCCGGCCTCCGCCGTGTCCTGGTTCTGGCGTTCTACGTCACTGGCATTTGGTTTGCCTACATGGCTACATCTACTAAGGCGTTCTTTAGGAAACTCTTTAAATTTTTCGGTTTTATTTTTCTTTTCTAAATTTGGTTTCTTTTTTGGAATGGTTCAGGTCTCTGAAGCGGTTTGGTCCAAAATGGCGAGAGGTTTGAGCACCTTGCATTTCTGAACTTGGCGCAGAATGTGGTTTGTTTGATATGGACTTACATAAGTGAGGCTCTGTTCTTAGATATCTTATTTATTTTGTTCATTCCTTTTTGCAAGTTATAGTGTAGATTGTAGAATGAAAGAAACTCTGCTCTGTTTGTTCTGCTTTGTGCTGTGTGTGTGTTTCGGCGTTGTTGCCTATGTTAATTTGATATTGCAAAGAAATTTTTTTTATCTAACTTGTGCCCTAAGGCACATGTTAAGATAATAAATTAAGACTTAAAAAAAATACAAAAGGATTAAGTTTTTAATACATTTATTTTTTATTTGTTAAATGAAAACATTTAAACCATGAGATCTGTTACACATACAAATTTTTTTGGTATATAAATTTATACAAGTTAACCCTAAACCAATAAAATCTATTTTCATAACGCGCGCGTGAAATCATGACGTTCCTCCTCCTCCTCCTCTTTCTTCTCCTTCTTCTTTGCGTTCCTTCTTCTTCTTCTTCGCATGTTTCATCCTCTTCGTCGTTCTTTTTATTGCTACTGTTGTTGCTGCACTTTTTTTCTCCTCCTCTTTCTATTGATTTTGCAATACTATGTATTTTTTTAGAAGGTAAAACAAGAAAGAAAAGATGAATAAGAAGCAGCAGAAGATGAGGAGGAGAAAGAAGAAAGAGTTTTGAATTATGCAGAATTTATTAATACAAATTCACCGAAAATTCTTAAACAATACACCTAAATGTCTTAGTTTTACCCCAAAATTTGCTGCAACTACAGAAAATATTTTCTCTAATACTTTTTCTTCTTCTTCTTTTTCTTATTTCTTTCTTTCGTTTAGTTGAATGAATGTAAGTTCATCCTCTTCTAAGTAATTTTGCAGTATTATGTGTTTTTTCTTCTTCTTTGTTTGATTTTTTTTTGTTTTTATTCTTGTTAAGAAAGAGTAAAACAAGAACAAACTTGAGAAGGTAAAACAAAAAAGGAAAGATGAATAAGAAAAAAAAGATGGTGATGATGATAAAAAATAAAGAAGAAGCAGCAGAAGATGAGGAGGAAGAAGAGGAAGAGGAAGAGCTTTGAATTATGCAGAATTTATCAGTACAAATTTATCGAAAATTCTCAAACAATACACCTAAATGTCTTAGTTTCACCCCGAAATTTGCTACAACTACACAAAAATATTTTCTCTAATGATGCATTTTTTCTTCTTCTTTTTTTCTTATTTCTTTCTTTCTTTTAGTTGAATGAATGTAAGTTCATCATCTTCCAAGTAATTTTGCAGCATTATGTGTTTTTTCTTCTTCTTTGTTTGATTTTTTTTGTTTTTATTCTTGTTAAGAAAGAGTAAAACAGGAAGAAACTTGAGAAGGTAAAACAAGAAAGGAAAGATGAATAAGGAAAAAAAGATGGTGATGATGATATAAAAAAGAAGAAGAAGCAGCAGAAGATGAGGAAGATGAGGAGGAAGAGAAAGAGTTTTGAATTATGCAGAATTTATCAGTACAAATCTACCGAAAATTCTCAAACAATACATCTAAATGTCTTAGTTTTATCCCAAAATTTGCTGCAACTACACAAAAATATTTTCTCTAATGCTGCATTTTTTCTTCATTTTTTTCCCTTATTTCTTTCTTTCTTTTAGTTGAATGAATATAGGTTCATTCTTTTCCAAATAATTTTGCAATATTATGTGTTTCTTCTTCTTCTTTGTTTGATTTTTTATTTTTATTCTTGTTAAGAAAGAGTAAAACAAGAAGAAACTTGAGAGGTAATACAAAAAAGGAAAGATGAAAAAGCAAAAAAAAAGGAAGAAGATGGTGATGATGATAAAAAAAAGGAAGAAGAAGCAGCAGAAGATAAGGAAGAGGAAGAGGAAGATCTTTGATTTATGTAGAATTTATCAGTACAAATCCACCAAAAATTCTTAAATAATACACCTAAATGTCTTAGTTTTACCCCAAAATTTGCTGCAACTACAAAAAAAATATTTTCTCTAATGCTGCATTTTTTCTTCTTTTTTTTTTCTTATTTCTTTCTTTCTTTTAGTTGAATGAATGTAAGTTCATTCTCTTTCAAGTAATTTTGTAGCATTATGTGTTTCTTCTTCTTCTTTGTCTGATTTTTTTGTTTTTATTCTTGTTAAGAAAGAGTAAAACAAGAAGAAACTTGAGAAGGTAAAACAAGAAAGGAAAGATGAATAACAACAAAGCCTTGTCCCACTAGTTGAGGTCGACTACATGAATCAAACGACGTCATTGAGTTCTGTCATGTATCATGTCTATAGCGAGACCATTTATATGTAGATTTCGTTTGACCATCTTATGGATGGTCTTTTTAGGTCTTCCTCTGCCTTTCACCCCTTGTCCATCCTCCATCTCATCCACCCTCCTAACTGGGTGCTCTGTCGGTCTTCTTCTCACATCCCCAAACCACCTAAGATGCGATTCTACCATCTTTTCCACAATGGATGCTACTCCAATTCTTTCCCTTATATCTTCGTTCCTTATTTTATCAAATCGCGTATGACCGCTCATTCATCTCAACATCTTCATCTCTGCCATATTTAGCTTATGTTCGTGCTTCCCTTTGGCCGCCCAACACTCTGTACCATAAAGCATAGCCGGTCTTATATCAGTGCGATAGAATTTACCTTTAAGTTTTAAATGCACTTTTTTGTCACATATAAAACCAGATGCACTCTGCCATTTTGACCAACCTGCTTGGATCCTATGATTTACATCATGTTCAATCTCTCCATTATCCTATATGATGCACCCAAGATACTTAAAACTTTTAACTTTTCGTAGGATATTTTCTCCAATCTTCACCTCTATATTAGGGTTTTTCCTTTGCAGACCGAACTTACATTCCATATATTCCGTCTTGCTACGTCTTATGCACAGACCATACACTTCCAGAGCTTCTCTCTATAAGTCCAACTTCTTATTTAGGTCTTCTCTTGACTCTCCCATAAGGATGATATCATCGGCAAAAAGCATGCACTATGGCACAGGCTCTTGGATGTGATCTGTGAGTACTTACAAGACTAATGTGAAAAGGTTTGGGTTTAAGGAAGATCCCTGGTGTAATCCTATACCAATAAAAAATTCCTCTGTCTCACCACCTTGAGTTTTCCCACTTGTTGTGACCCCATCATACATGTCTTTAATTGCACGAATATATGTGATCCTTACTCTCTTCTTTTCTAAAACCTTCCATAAGACCTCCCTTGGCACCCTATTGTATGGTTTTTCCAAATCAATAAGCACCATATGTAGATCCTTTTTATTACTACGATACCTCTCCATCATCCTTCTTAACAGGTATATTGCTTCGGTGGTGGATCTGCCTGGCATAAAACCAAATTGGTTTTCTGTTACTTATGTCTCTTTTCTCAACCTTCGTTCTATCACCCTTTTCCATAACTTCATGGTATGGCTCATGAGCTTGATCCCTCTATAGTTTCCGTAATTTTGTATATCCCCCTTATTGTAGATAGGTAGATAGGTGCCCCTTATTAAGGGACCTTTTTGACTTATAACAAAAATTTTAGGAGACCTATTTGGCTTTAAAACATCAAAGTTTTGAGAATCAGGGAACAGTGGAGACGTATCTGTCCCCTCAAAATAGCGTCGTTTGGCGTTGTCCCAAAACGACATCGTTTTAGCCACGTGTCCGGGGACTAATGTGTCCTGAGCACGACGCGTGTTGCTTTACCTGACACGTCACACCTACAACCTCCACATAGGAGAGAGAATGTCGTGTTAACCGGTTCAACCTGACTTGGGAACCTATATGACATATATCTAATATCTTGGGAACCTGTGACCTAATTAATTTTTCTGAGAGACAAATCTGTTGGACCGCAAAATCTTTGGAGACCTATTTTGGGTATTACTCATTGAGAAAATTCTATGGCAAAAATTTTGGATCACACAACATCATCAATATGGCAAAATTTCTAGGATAACGATAACAATAACGATAACAACGATACATATAAGAAGAAGACAACGATGCTATAATGATGATGATCATGATGATGAAGATGATGGAGAAGAAGGAGGAAAAGGAAGAAAGGAGAAAAAAGTCCAATGAGAGAAGGAGGAGGAGGAGTTGGTGGTATTGGTGATGACGATAACGAAAGAGAAAAATAACGAAAAAGAAGGAGAAGAAAAAGAAGATGAAGTGTCAGAAGAAGAAGAAGAAGAAGAAGAAGAAGAAGAAGAAGAAGAATTATGTGCAGGGTGCGAGAATATAAATGACCTGTATGAACTTATATGTGTAAATGACTTATATGTGGAGAATAATTGTTAAAACATTCTATTAATACATGTTAGTTAAACCTAAGAAAAAGTTTACGGTGATTAAGATATAGTCAAGTGGGAGCAGTGGTGATTCCTGTAACACCCTCACTATCAGAAGTCACGCTTCCGGCTGCGCGACTCTGATAGAAAGAAGTATTATGACTACTTTACATACTAAATACTAACATAGGAGCCTGTGACTCGACATTGTATCGCTGATTTCTTAGAAAACCGGAAACAAACACTTTATCTTAAGAAGAATACAAACAGGCATAGATTCATATACAAGACTCCTTACATAATAACTCATAATATAATATACATATAAAACATACAATTCCTATCCCTCTTACAAACTTATAATAACAAAGACGAGGGAAGAAAATAATCTAATTAATACAACATCTTATAAACCAAGCGCAGTATAACTCTTCTTAATGCCTCTTCATCTGGTTCCTGAAAAGGTAAAGCTGTAGGGGGGTGAGAACCTAACCACACGGTCTCACCACGGAGTTTCAAAGTTGTCATAAGAAGATATTTTATAAGAAAACTGTTTTCAAGCTCAGTGATTATTATTGCCTTATGAATCTTTTAAAAACCAATAGGTAATTGTTCAAAACCTTTTCAAAGAAACAATGTTTAATCTTTCAGAAATCTGAAACTTTTCCTTTCTTATAAGAAACTTTCAATCAGAAACCAACCACGCAATCAAACAACACAATCATTAATATAGCACCAAAGTTCAATCTCAAATGTAGCATGTCAGGACAAACACAGGCAAGGCAGACAAAGAAAACACAAGTAGGCAGCAATTACAGCAAATAGTCCAAGTAGCAGTTACGAACAGTTTAGCAATTAGGCAAACCAAAACAAGTTCAAACTCAAGCAAAGCATACAAATGCATATGATGCATGCCTGTCCTATGGCTGATGAGGCTCATCTGTCGGTTATCCAGCCAACCCGACAAGTCTGAATTGTACTTAGACTGTCCCCCGACGTGCATCCTGTAAGATCCGGTTAATTAACGGCTAATTAACCCATAAATGAGAATTTATTCTAGAAAGCCAAAAATGTTATTTTTATGGCTTAATATGATAGAGGAAATTGAGACGAGAATTTCGGTTCCAATTTTATAGAAATCGGACCAAGATTGGACCGAACGGGCCAAACCGGGCCAACCGGACCCAAAGTGGGCCCTTGGCCCAACTAAACTAAACCAAAACCCTAGTTTTCAGCACTCTCTCTCCTCATTTGAGACACTAAACACGCTGAAATGGAGGCCATGGAGGGAAGAACACTCTCTCAAGTTCTATCTCTCACTTGATCTTCAAACCACCATAACTTTTGATCTAGAGCTCCGATTGCCGCTCCGTTTGCGGCCACGCGTTCACCGCGGAGAGCTCTACAAAACCCATACAATTAATCTTGAGGTAAGCCACGTTTTACTGTTCGAAATTCCAGCCCTTGATTTCGAGTTTCATGAGTAAAAATGTTGAGATTTTGGGTTCTTTGATGTTATAGGACCCAACTCTCTTGAAGGAGAAGGTTAATCTTGTCTCTTTGGACCTTGGGTGTGGTAAGATTCTCAACCCTAGTGTAATTTGTTGTTCTATGAGGTTTGGGCATTGAGATGTTGTGTATGGGTATGATGATTGTGGCTTAGGTTGTGTATATGTGAATATTGGAGCTTGATTGGTGATTTTGGAAAGCTTGGAAGAGGGTTTTGTGTGATAAAATCTGTTCTTGGAGGTGTTGATACCTTGAGAGCTTGTGGACAAGTGGTTTGGAAGTGCTCCGGTTGAGCTTGGGAAATCGGCTAAGGTATGGTTTCGGTTTCCCGTATCTAATATGTAATGTGGTAGGAAATACTTAGGCTAGAGGCCCTAAGATAGGCATTGAATTGATGATGTTGTGGAATGGTTGAGATATATGATGTGATCATATGTGTGATTATGAATATTGATGCCTTGATTGTGTGATATGTGAGAAAATGCATGTTGTGATATATGCTTGATGAATGATTGAGGTTGAATTGATGGGTGGTGCCATATTGTTGGTGAGTATGATGATTATGTATAATGATGGTTGATTGGAAATTGATATTGTTAGAAATTGGGATGAGAAGGATGTATGACATAATATTGTGTTTATCCTTTGGCCTTTTGATGGAGAAGTGTTAAAATGGTTGGAGGTAGTTTTGAGAATTTTGGTAAAATGTCAATGCGTGAGTTGAGGATGGCTTGTTGTTGAATTTGGTACACTTTGATTGATTTCAAAGAAAAGGGATGAAATTGGCATGTTTTAATTGATTTTGAAAAGAGTTGAAAGTGGCTTGTTTTGAAAATGGCACTTTGTGGTTTTGAATGAAAATATGGTTTTTGGGCATACTTTGATGGGACATAACTTGGACTACGGATCTTTGATTTGTGCCAAATCTGTTTAGAAATGAAATTGGATCCGGGATGTCCATGCTGTTCGAAGAACGGGTGAAAAATGATTTAAAATGAGAGAGTTATGACCGTCGGAAGATTGGGGGTTGAATCTGTGAATTCTGCAGATTTTAACTTAGAAAATTTTTAGCAGAATGACCCCTCGCGCGTAGGCGCACTTGGCGCGTATGCGCCGTTCTTCGAGAAAGCATCATCCACGCGTGCGCGTGGAGTGCGCGTACGCGTGGCCCTGTTTTCATCCCAAAGTTGATTTTTGAGTTTTAAAAGCCAAACTTCATACTTCTAAGCCTCCAATCTCACCACTTATGTCTTAAATCATTATGATATGCCTAGCATGAGGAAAAGGGCTAGTGAATGTGGTAACTTGCGAGTGAAGCAAGGGAAAAATGAATGATCCATGAGGATCAAAGATGATTATGTGAGATGTGGAGGATGGCGGTGGAAGTGCTTGTTATGCCATGGGCCGAATGGCCGTAATTGTTAATGAATTGGCTGGTTATGGATTTAACGTGAGCCGGATGGCTGGATTATGCCGTGTGGCGGCGGAGCCATGTTTATGGCTAAGTATAAATGCATATATGCTGTTGAATGAATTGTGAATGTTGGCACTTCCACCATTGGAGATGAGGGTTTCCCTGGGTAGTAGCAATGGCTAGCCACCATGTGCTCCAGGTTGAGACTCGAAGCTCTGTTAACCTAATGTCGTAAGTGTGGCCGGGCACTGTGAAAGGCCCGGATGAGCTCGCCCCCATAAATATTCACCAGTGATGGTGATGGATAAATATTCACCAGTGAGGGTGATGGATATGGATCATGATTATGATCAAGTTTATGATGAGTATAACTCGAGTTGGGGATGCACGACAGAGGGACAGTCCAACGGCTAGCTACCAGGACTTGTCGGGTTGGCTCTATAACCGACAGATGATATCATCAGCCACTAGGGACAGGCATGCATCATAAGCATACTACATGAATTGTTTGAGATTGCCTATTTGACTGCATATTACTTGCTAATTGCCTAAATGCCTTATCTGTTCTTATTTGTAAATCTCTTGTCTGATATAACTGTGTTTGCTATATTATACTCCTGCTGGTGGTTGGGAGGTCTGAAGGAATTGGAAAGGGAAGTATTAGTTAGACTGAAGAATCTTTAGTCAGTTGCCACTTACGGTTTAGCTTGTTTATAAGCTTTGATATTATCTGAAGGAAGTTCTAGGATTGCCTTTGGCTTTCCTCTATTATTATGTATTATATATGTGGAAGCTGTTACCGTGCTGGGGACCTCCGGTTCTCACCCATGCGGATTTTGTGGTTTTCAGATGCAGGACGCGAGGCTTCTCGTTGAGGCATGCTGGAGACTTCTGGATTAGCGAAGATCCTTTGTTCTCGGGACTCTGTTTTGGGTTATATATCTTGTTTAGATACTTTTATCTCTATTAAATAATACAAACTGTGATGACTCCTTCTAGAGGGGATTTTTGGAGAATAGGTTTTCTGTATTTGTGTCCCTTTGGGTTTCCTTTGGGGTTTCCTTATTTTATCATATGTATATATTGCTATGCTCGGACCGGTTCTCTTCGCAGCCGGGTTTTGAGTCTTGATATTCTTGTTTTTGACACTCTTTATATATATGATCTCGCGTTAGCTTATCCCGGTTCGTTACGTTATCGATCGGAGTGTTGCCCGTTCGAGTTACGGTTTTTTGTTTACCCCCTTTTTCTACAAAGGCTCCTAGTTATAATCAATTATTCATACTACTATACGTACTAAATTTTTGTTTTAGAGGTCGTAATACCTTGCCATCTCTGAATTATGACTTAAGCATAAGACTTTGTATGGTAGGGTGTTACATTATGGTATCAGAGCAGTTCGTTCCTGTAGAGCCTGAGGAATGGACTGACTATGCTTCTGTGCATTCTCTGTATGTGTGTTATGTGCTGTTAGTATATCTACTTGATATAGTTAGCATAAACGTTCATGAGCATGCATTTGGGACTTTGAAGCACTAAACTTCTGATATTGAGACTGATCAACTTAATATCGATTGTTTGGTGTGTATAGGAACCAGATGGCGCCTCGTGGACGCGGTAGAGGCCGTGGGAGAGGACATACGAATGCTCGTGCGCCGGAGACTAATCCTAATGACCCGGTGAACTTTATGACTGCGTTGGAGAACATGGCTGCTGCTATGCAAGCCACTGCTGAGGCTCTTGGTCAACAGATGAACAACCATGGTAATGACGGAGGTGGAGTTCAGGGTCCGATGACACTGGCGAACTTTTTGAAGGTTAATCCACCGAAGTTCAAGGGAACTACTAGCCCGACTGAAGCCGATACGTGGTTTCAAGCTATGGAACGAGCACTGCAAGCGCAGGTGGTACCTGAAGGGCAGCGTGTGGAGTTCGCTACCTATTTGCTCACTGGTGAAGCGTCGCATTGGTGGCAAGGAATCCGACGCCTCCTGCAGCAGGGTGATGATTATATCACCTGGAATGTCTTCCAAGAGGAGTTCTATAAGAAGTACTTTCCGACTTCTGCTAGGACGGCCAAGGAGCTTGAATTGTTGCAGCTGAAGCAGGGTACTATGTCCGTATCTGAGTATACTGACAAGTTTGAGGAGCTGTTCAGATTCTCTCGTATGTGTCAAGGGACTCCGGTGGAATATGAGGAATGGAAGTGTGTTAAGTACGAAGGAGGACTCCGGAGCGATATTTTCAGTTCAGTGGGACCAATGGAGATTAGGACTTTCTCCGAGTTGGTGAACAAGTGTAGGGTTGCTGAAGAGTGTGTGAAGAGGGCAACCGCTGAGAAAGGAAGTCACAAAGGATCATTTTTACAGAACCGAGGGAAGAGCGTTGCACCTAGAGGTCCGCCTTTCAAGAGGGGAGGTTCTTTTAGGAGGCCCAACAACAACTACTCCCAAGGGAGGAGGTTTGGGAAGCAGCCTCAAAATGATCAAGCTTGTACTAGGTGTGGGAGTCACCATCCGGGAGTACCATGCAAGGCCGGATGGGGTTTGTGCTACAATTGTGGAAAGGCGGGGCATAAAGCCGCAAGTTGTCCAGAGAAGCAAAAACAAGGTGCTGGGAAAGCACAACAGACTGGTCGGGTGTTCACCACCTCAGCTGTGGGTGCAGAGGGATCCGAGACACTCATTCGAGGTAACTGTGAAATGGCTGGTCAAACTTTAAATGCTTTATTTGATTCGGGAGCATCGCATTCATTCACTGCATTTGAGAAAGCCCATGAGTTAGGGTTGAAGATCGTAACCTTAGGTTATGACTTAAAAGTGTATAATGCTACCCATGAAGCCATGGTAACTAGACTAGGATGCCCGAAAGTTTCGTTTAGGTTCAAGCAGCGTGATTTTGTCCATAATCTAATCTGCTTACCGATGATCGGTCTTGATCTTATCTTGGGATTGGACTGGTTATCCGAAAACCATGTCCTGCTTGATTGTTCTACCAAGTCGGTGTACTTTATGCCGGAGGATACAGAAGGGCCGGTTGTGGTGAATAATTATTACTTGAATTCAATGATGGTGAACTGTTCTGGAACCGAATGTCAGGGTATCCTATTGTTAACTGCGGGTGTTTCGGGTGATGATCAAAGGTTGGATCAGATTCCGGTAGTGTGTGAGTTTCCGGAAGTGTTTCCCGATGATATTGAGGAATTTCCACCTAACCGAGAGGTCGAGTTTGCTATTGAATTGGTGCCTGGGGCGGGACCAATCTCAAGTGCTCCTTATAGGATGTCACCGTTAGAGATGGCCGAGCTAAAGTCTCAGTTAGAGGAATTGTTGGGTAAGAACTTTATCCGACCAAGTGTTTCCCCGTGGGGTGCTCCAGTGTTACTGGTAAAGAAGAAAGATGGAAGTATGCGGCTCTGTGTGGATTACAGGCAGCTGAACAAGGTCACCATAAAGAATAAATACCCATTGCCGAGAATTGATGATCTCATGGACCAGTTACAAGGAGCTGGGGTTTTCTCTAAGATCGATTTGCGATCCGGTTATCACCAGATAAGGGTGAGGGGTGAGGATATCCCTAAGACCGCTTTCAGGACTCGTTATGGTCATTACGAGTACACTGTAATGTCCTTTGGGTTGACGAACGCTCCTGCAGTATTCATGGATTACATGAATAGAGTGTTCCGTCCGTTTCTGGATAAATTCGTGGTTGTCTTCATTGACGATATACTAATTTACTCCAAGACTGAAGAAGAGCATGCGGAACACTTGCGGACCGTGTTGCAGATTTTAAAGGAGAAGAAACTCTATGCGAAACTGTCTAAGTGTGAGTTTTGGAAGAGTGAGGTGAAGTTTTTGGGTCACGTGGTGAGTAAGAAGGGAATAGCCGTAGATCCAACCAAGGTAGAAGCTGTGATGGATTGGAAGCAACCAACCACAGTAACTGAGATAAGGAGTTTTCTGGGTTTAGCTGGCTATTACCGAAGGTTCATCAAAGGCTTTTCGCAATTAGCTTTGCCGTTGACAAAGTTAACTCGCAAAGACACTCCGTTTGTTTGGACTTTTGAGTGCGAGGAGAGCTTTCAGACATTGAAGAAAAAGTTGACCACTGCACCTGTGTTAGTGTTACCTGAGCCGAACGAGCCTTTTGAGGTGTACTGTGATGCATCGTTAAAGGGCCTAGGGTGCGTGCTGATGCAGCATCATAATGTGGTGGCGTATGCCTCACGACAGTTGAGACCTCACGAAGTTAGTTATCCTACGCACGATTTGGAACTCGCTGCGGTTGTGTTTGCCTTGAAGGTGTGGAGGCATTATCTCTATGGGGTTAAGTTCCAAGTCTTCTCCGATCACAAGAGCTTGAAATACCTCTTTGATCAGAAAGAGCTTAATATGAGACAAAGGAGGTGGATGGAATTGTTGAAAGACTATGACTTTGAGTTAAATTACCATCCTGGAAAGGCGAATATAGTGGCGGATGCGTTAAGTCGAAAGTCGTTATATGCGTCTTGGATGATGCTTCAAGAGGAGAAGTTGCTCAAGGGATTCGAGAGTCTAAAAATTGGTGCTCGAGAAGTATCTGGAACCTTGTGTTTGAGCCGATTAGAAATCTCGAGTGACTTTAAGTCCGAACTCCTAAAGGCTCATGAAAATGATGAAGCGTTATGGAAGGTGTTACCGGCTATCGAGCAAGGAAAATAGTGGAGAGTGTCGGAAGAAAAAGATGGGTTATGGAGATTCAAGGGTAGGATCATTGTGCCGGATGTTGGTACTTTGAGGCAAGATATCTTAAAGGAGGCACACAAAAGCGGATTCTCCATTCACCCGGGAAGTACTAAGATGTACCATGATTTAAAGGCGATGTTTTGGTGGCCGGGTATGAAGAATGATGTGGCGGAATATGTTTCAAAGTGCTTAACTTGCCAAAAGGTAAAGATTGAACATCAAAGACCTTCTGGGATGTTGCAACCTTTAGAGGTTCCGCAATGGAAGTGGGAAAGTATTGCAATGGACTTTGTGTCAGGATTGCCAAGGACTAGGACTGGTTTTGATGCTATCTGGCTGATTGTGGACCGACTGACGAAGTCAGCTCACTTTTTGCCCATTCGGATGACTTACACCCTTGAGGAGCTAGCTCGGTTATACATAAAGGAGATTGTGAGACTCCATGGTGTACCTGCTACTATAATCTCTGATAGAGATCCTCGTTTCACTTCGAGGTTCTGGGGTGCATTTCAGAAAGCTTTTGGAACTCGATTAAGCTTGAGTACAGCGTACCATCCTCAAACAGATGGTCAATCCGAGAGGACGATCCAAACACTAGAGGATATGTTGAGAGCTTGTGTTTTGGACCAACCGGCGAGTTGGGATCGGTATATGCCGTTAGTAGAGTTTGCATACAATAATAGTTACCATGCGAGCATCGGAATGGCTCCGTATGAGGCTTTGTATGGGAGAAAATGTCAATCTCTAATATGTTGGTATGAAGCTGGAGAGAAAGGTTTGTTGGGGCCGGAAATGATAGCTGAGACCACTGAACAAGTCAAGAAAATCCGAGATAGGATGCTTACGGCGCAGAGTCATCAAAAGCGTTACGCCGATCAAAGGCGGAAGCCCTTAGAATTTGAGGCAGGAGATCATGTTTTCCTAAAAGTTACTCCGACCACAGGAGTAGGTAGAGCGATTAAAGCAAAGAAGTTGAATCCTCGATACATTGGTCCATTTCAGATCTTGGAGAGGATTGGGCTGGTGGCGTATCGGGTGGCTCTACCACCCCATCTTTCAAACCTGCACGACGTATTTCACGTGTCGCAGCTTCGAAAGTACACTCCTGATGCTAGCCATGTGTTAGAACCCGAATCGGTTCAGTTAAGAGAAGATTTGACGCTTCCAGTGGCTCCAGTCAGAATTGATGATACTAGTATCAAACGGTTGCGTGGAAAAGAGGTTTCATTAGTCAAAGCGGCTTGGAGTCGAGGCGGTGTTGAGGAACACACTTGGGAACTTGAGTCGGAGATGCGAACGGATTATCCGCACTTATTCTCAAGTAATTGAATTTGAATTTGAATTTTGTGGGCAAAATTCCCAATTAGGTGGGTAGAATGTAAGATCCGGTTAATTAACGGCTAATTAACCCATAAATGAGAATTTATTCTAGAAAGCCAAAAATGTTATTTTTATGGCTTAATATGATAGAGGAAATTGAGACGAGAATTTCGGTTCCAATTTTATAGAAATCGGACCAAGATTGGACCGAACGGGCCAAACCGGGCCAACCGGACCCAAAGTGGGCCCTTGGCCCAACTAAACTAAACCAAAACCCTAGTTTTCAGCACTCTCTCTCCTCATTTGAGACACTAAACACGCTGAAATGGAGGCCATGGAGGGAAGAACACTCTCTCAAGTTCTATCTCTCACTTGATCTTCAAACCACCATAACTTTTGATCTAGAGCTCCGATTGCCGCTCCGTTTGCGGCCACGCGTTCACCGCGGAGAGCTCTACAAAACCCATACAATTAATCTTGAGGTAAGCCACGTTTTACTGTTCGAAATTCCAGCCCTTGATTTCGAGTTTCATGAGTAAAAATGTTGAGATTTTGGGTTCTTTGATGTTATAGGACCCAACTCTCTTGAAGGAGAAGGTTAATCTTGTCTCTTTGGACCTTGGGTGTGGTAAGATTCTCAACCCTAGTGTAATTTGTTGTTCTATGAGGTTTGGGCATTGAGATGTTGTGTATGGGTATGATGATTGTGGCTTAGGTTGTGTATATGTGAATATTGGAGCTTGATTGGTGATTTTGGAAAGCTTGGAAGAGGGTTTTGTGTGATAAAATCTGTTCTTGGAGGTGTTGATACCTTGAGAGCTTGTGGACAAGTGGTTTGGAAGTGCTCCGGTTGAGCTTGGGAAATCGGCTAAGGTATGGTTTCGGTTTCCCGTATCTAATATGTAATGTGGTAGGAAATACTTAGGCTAGAGGCCCTAAGATAGGCATTGAATTGATGATGTTGTGGAATGGTTGAGATATATGATGTGATCATATGTGTGATTATGAATATTGATGCCTTGATTGTGTGATATGTGAGAAAATGCATGTTGTGATATATGCTTGATGAATGATTGAGGTTGAATTGATGGGTGGTGCCATATTGTTGGTGAGTATGATGATTATGTATAATGATGGTTGATTGGAAATTGATATTGTTAGAAATTGGGATGAGAAGGATGTATGACATAATATTGTGTTTATCCTTTGGCCTTTTGATGGAGAAGTGTTAAAATGGTTGGAGGTAGTTTTGAGAATTTTGGTAAAATGTCAATGCGTGAGTTGAGGATGGCTTGTTGTTGAATTTGGTACACTTTGATTGATTTCAAAGAAAAGGGATGAAATTGGCATGTTTTAATTGATTTTGAAAAGAGTTGAAAGTGGCTTGTTTTGAAAATGGCACTTTGTGGTTTTGAATGAAAATATGGTTTTTGGGCATACTTTGATGGGACATAACTTGGACTACGGATCTTTGATTTGTGCCAAATCTATTTAGAAATGAAATTGGATCCGGGATGTCCATGCCGTTCGAAGAACGGGTGAAAAATGATTTAAAATGAGAGAGTTATGACCGTCGGAAGATTGGGGGTTGAATCTGTGAATTCTGCAGATTTTAACTTAGAAAATTTTTAGCAGAATGACCCCTCGCGCGTAGGCGCACTTGGCGCGTATGCGCCGTTCTTCGAGAAAGCATCATCCACGCGTGCGCGTGGAGTGCGCGTACGCGTGGCCCTGTTTTCATCCCAAAGTTGATTTTTGAGTTTTAAAAGCCAAACTTCATACTTCTAAGCCTCCAATCTCACCACTTATGTCTTAAATCATTATGATATGCCTAGCATGAGGAAAAGGGCTAGTGAATGTGGTAACTTGCGAGTGAAGCAAGGGAAAAATGAATGATCCATGAGGATCAAAGATGATTATGTGAGATGTGGAGGATGGCGGTGGAAGTGCTTGTTATGCCATGGGCCGAATGGCCGTAATTGTTAATGAATTGGCTGGTTATGGATTTAACGTGAGCCGGATGGCTGGATTATGCCGTGTGGCGGCGGAGCCATGTTTATGGCTAAGTATAAATGCATATATGCTGTTGAATGAATTGTGAATGTTGGCACTTCCACCATTGGAGATGAGGGTTTCCCTGGGTAGTAGCAATGGCTAGCCACCATGTGCTCCAGGTTGAGACTCGAAGCTCTGTTAACCTAATGTCGTAAGTGTGGCCGGGCACTGTGAAAGGCCCGGATGAGCTCGCCCCCATAAATATTCACCAGTGATGGTGATGGATAAATATTCACCAGTGAGGGTGATGGATATGGATCATGATTATGATCAAGTTTATGATGAGTATAACTCGAGTTGGGGATGCACGACAGAGGGACAGTCCAAGGGCTAGCTACCAGGACTTGTCGGGTTGGCTCTATAACCGACAGATGATATCATCAGCCACTAGGGACAGGCATGCATCATAAGCATACTACATGAATTGTTTGAGATTGCCTATTTGACTGCATATTACTTGCTAATTGCCTAAATGCCTTATCTGTTCTTATTTGTAAATCTCTTGTCTGATATAACTGTGTTTGCTATATTATACTCCTGCTGGTGGTTGGGAGGTCTGAAGGAATTGGAAAGGGAAGTATTAGTTAGACTGAAGAATCTTTAGTCAGTTGCCACTTACGGTTTAGCTTGTTTATAAGCTTTGATATTATCTGAAGGAAGTTCTAGGATTGCCTTTGGCTTTCCTCTATTATTATGTATTATATATGTGGAAGCTGTTACCGTGCTGGGGACCTCCGGTTCTCACCCATGCGGATTTTGTGGTTTTCAGATGCAGGACGCGAGGCTTCTCGTTGAGGCATGCTGGAGACTTCTGGATTAGCGAAGATCCTTTGTTCTCGGGACTCTGTTTTGGGTTATATATCTTGTTTAGATACTTTTATCTCTATTAAATAATACAAACTGTGATGACTCCTTCTAGAGGGGATTTTTGGAGAATAGGTTTTCTGTATTTGTGTCCCTTTGGGTTTCCTTTGGGGTTTCCTTATTTTATCATATGTATATATTGCTATGCTCGGACCGGTTCTCTTCGCAGCCGGGTTTTGAGTCTTGATATTCTTGTTTTTGACACTCTTTATATATATGATCTCGCGTTAGCTTATCCCGGTTCGTTACGTTATCGATCGGAGTGTTGCCCGTTCGAGTTACGGTTTTTTGTTTACCCCCTTTTTCTACAAAGGCTCCTAGTTATAATCAATTATTCATACTACTATACGTACTAAATTTTTGTTTTAGAGGTCGTAATACCTTGCCATCTCTGAATTATGACTTAAGCATAAGACTTTGTATGGTAGGGTGTTACACATCCCCAAGAGTCTATGCATAGCTTTTTCTCAAATAATCAATATTACTCAATGGGGGTAACATTCCCGGGAATTTATATAGTGCCCGGTCACACACTTACATCGTAGGGTCAACAGAGTATCGAGTTTTCAACCTGGTACACGTGGTGGCAAGCCACGGCACTTAATCCAGGGAACCTCGTATCTCAGATATTTCAAATTCATAAGCCACATAAATAATTCATTCATTATTCATCAATATCTAAGCAATTCTCAATATCATCATCATTCGTCAATCCATATCCCATTTTCCAAATTCATTCAAAAATCATATTTCAAATAAATCCTCATCATCCTTCTTTCCGTTTCGTTCTCTAACAATTCCCAATCCAAAACATAACTTTTTCTTTGATAAAAGAAGTATTCTTAAATCATATAATGCTTAAAATTAAACCTTTTAAAATAACTACTTCAAATGAAACTTCTAATTTTATAAAATTTCGGCAGCATCTCCTCTAAAACTCAGATTCTGCCACCCTTTTCGGGTCCCATCCAAACATTTCTCAAACCTTTCCAAAACCTCAATCATTTCCAAGGATTCGGCTAGTTCCAATATCAAATAATTTTCAAAGCGAATCAGTGCCCATAATAAATCTCTTTTTAAAATCAAACCATTCCCAAAGCCAATTCCTTTACATCATCAAAAATAGCTTCAAAACCAAGAAAAACCATTTCCCATAATAATCAACTAAATAACCTTTCAAACTAATTTCTTTTCAGCAATCACAAACTACTCAAGCAATCAAGCAATCAATCATTCAGTCCAGCAAACAACCACATTTATAAGATAATTATAATCACAGGCATATGTCCTCTCACTTTAGTATCTATTTATCACAACTCTGTAATATAAATTAGATTTTAAGAAAAACCCCTACCTCGTTCGCAATTCAACTACGTGACAAACTGCATTTCTATTCTTATCCCACAGCAACAACATCAATAACGACCGTCCCAGCAACAGCCACAGCCTCTAAACACAGCCTTAGCTCAATCCTAAAACATTAATGTTGCGTAAAACTCATTAATCTATAACAGAACATCAACTAAAAGGAGTTTGGAACAAGGAACGACTTACTGGGCTTACGAATGATCGAGAAAACGGAGCAACAGCAGCCCCGATGCCATAGAACTCAGCAATCAAGACCCGTAACTCGATCCTACGATACCAAGACCTCAGATCCTCAAACAATTTAAAACAGAAATACTAATTTAAAAGATTTCAGAACGCATCGCTTACCCAAACAGATTTAGACCTCAGTGGTGGTTTTTGGTGGCAGTGGCGGCAGCGTGGAGCTCCAGCGACGCAGAGCCGCGGCCAGAAGCTTCAGCAGCGGCGGATCTGATGATGGTTCGGACGAGGACGGCGCTGGCGACTGAGCACGGCGGCTGGACAGGTCGCGGTCCTCCCCTCTTCACGGATCTCTCTCCTCTGCTTCATCCATGGACGGCGACGATGCTAGCTCCTTTCGGCGATGACAACGGCACGGATAGCTGCATCAACAGCGACGGCTTCACGGCGAGGACAACGGCGGCGACGGGAACCCTCAAAGACGGCGACAAACGTGACGTGGCGGTGGTTCACGTGGCTGGCGCAAGCCCTTTCCTCCTCGCGCAGCTCTCTCCCTCGGTTCTGAGCTTCCTCGCGATGGTGACGAACGGCGCGGTGGTGGCTCGAGCAGCGGGACGCGGTGGCGGCGCGCAGCTGCAGCGGCGGTCTCCCTCTCCTCAGGCGCCACTGTTCCTTCCTCTTCTCCCTTTCTCTTTCTCAAGCCCTCTCTTCCCTCTTCTGCTCTCTTCGTTTCTCTTCTCCTTTCTTTCTTTTTTTTTTTCTTTCTTTCTTTTATTTTTCCTAATTTACTGAAGCTAAAGAAAGGGTGGTTTACTGAATGCTAAGGGAAAGGGTATGGCGGCGCTGAAACAAGGAGGAAAGGGGGAAATGTAATAAAATTAGGGTTAGGAGAGTGTGGGTTTTAGAGATTTTGGGTAATTTAGTAATTTAGTAATTTTAATAAAATTAGGATAATAGAGTAATTAAAAACCAAATTTTAATCCAACAATAATATATTTAAAATTACTATTTAATTATTAATTTACAAATTTATTTTCAAATAGATATTCTAACTCAATGACTAGAGATAATTAAATTAATTTCCTTTAAATCATAAAATAAAATTCAAAATCTCATTATTCAAACTAAAGCAGATAAAACTCTCATTATTTTTCAATCACTATTTTTTTTTTAAATTAATAATAAGAAAATCTCAATTAATATATAAATTTCTGAAAATTATATTCTTGAATAAATAAAATAAATCATTAAATAACAATATTTAGTTTATGAAAATTCGAGATCTTACAATTCCCTTGGTGGTTTTACTGGAGTTGTGGAATTACCAACACTATTGGTCCAACTATGGGAATTGAAGCATTCAAGTATGTTACTTGTTGTCTTAACGGGACTGTTCCCTCGATTATGTAGCCTTAAAATTCATGACTAAGCTTTTTTTTTTCTAATCATGATGACTAAGCTTGATACTAAAGTTATCAATTTTATGATTATCTGTTTTTTTTTCCGTTGGTGACTTTATCCTTCGTCCATCAAGTTAAGAACTAATTCATTGCCGAACGAAGTTCCATTTAAGGTCAATGAGTTGCTTTACGCACAAGGCAAATTCAAATCCTAACACTTGCTTAAACGGATTAATAAACTAACCATTAATTTTTTATTTTTTGGACACAACCATCCCAAGTTTGTTACTATGCTTTTTTCATTATATGGGTTCTTCATTCTGGAAAGAAGCTTTTTTTAGAGATTTTGGGCCTATCTTCCAGTGCATGGCTGTGATTTATTTGTTTATTTCTGTGTCTTACTGGTTTTTAAGTGCGGTTATTTTTGTTTTCTTGTCTGCTTGGAGGTACTGGCAAAATCTTCAAAAACTGATTCCAGGTCAGTATATGTATATCACCAGCACTATTTCATGCTCCAGGAAAGCTGAATTTTATTTAAGATAAATCAAATCGTTTCAATACCACAATAAATATATATATATATATATATATATATATATATATATATATATATATATATATATATATATATATATATATATATATATATATATATATATATATATATATATCGAATCAATTCAAAGTGGTATAGAGTTATTTTTTTTTTTATGTCTATTTGGGTTCAAATAGAATCAGATTAGGCGGAACACCATGTTATTACCAATGGCATATTAAGTTGCATTTATGAGATGCACTGTGTTTAAGCTTTCTATTTTTGTTTCACATCATTTCACATTTTCACTTATAGGACATGAAAGATATATATTCGGTGAAGTTTGGGGGAAAATGTTTCCTTATTGTTTACCATCTCTATGTATGTAAAAATGGAGAAGCCTATGATTGTTATAGTTGGGATGCGTTATGCTATTATATACATATTCACCTTTAAATACACTAAAATCTTTTATGGAAATACAAACTCAAAAAAAAATATTTATTTGTGTTATTACTTATTTGTGGTATTAAATTAAATATATAAAAGATCATTTCTTTAATTCTTTTACAACAGTTAAACTAAAACACAGTCCCCTAAGATAAGGGTCTCATAAAGTTCTATGAAAACATATGATTGTGTAACTGTAACTTAAATCTAGACTTTGAATCTGTGACACCAAAAGAAAATCTATTGAAAATTGTAAATAATAGTAATTGCAAGTCAATGAAAATAACAATTAGATAGAATTAGCTAGTAGCATCACTTTAGAATTCTTAGATGACAAATATGTTGCTAAAAAGACATTTTTGTTGGATAGAGAGTGCTGCAGGATTGATTGAAAAAGCACTTATTTTATACTAAAAGTTAAAAATCTTATCTAAATTTCTCACCCTTGAAATTGCATACTTGCATGGAATTATATGAAGAGCACTACAGATTTTCAAAAAACTCACTAAAAATGTTGACTGTGTAATCAAAAGAGTCATAGGTGCAGTTTGCCTTTAATGAAGAAAGTTAAGAGTAAAGGAAAGCGCTTTATTTTGTAGATTGTTCCCTCCTTCTTTATGAGCTAATGCCTTTTTCATATTATGTTATGTAATGCCTTCTGGATTCCACTTCACAACCACCATCAACAGCCATGGAACTAACTCATTAAGATGAACTCTTGTTCCACACAGCACAACAAGCACTCCATGAAGGAAAGCTCTGCAATCTGCATGCAGCATGAATTTGCCACAACACAACACAGGGTCCTTCTATCTTATGTAAGTACATAATTTTGTCTAGAATCCTTTTTTCTTCTTCTGTATGAAAGCACAATGTACATGTCTGTTTTCATGTTCAGAGAGTGAGAGAATTTGTTTATGCCTAATTGGGATTACTTTTTTGAAGAATTCTCTAGATTTGGTTGTGTAAGAAATAGATACACAACATTGAGCACACCAAAACCAAAATACCACTCAATTATACTTAAGTTTCAGTACATCAGAAACAAAAAAAAGGGGAAGATAATTTATTCTATAATCTATGTACACCAAAAACAAACAAATAAGAATCTAGGTTCCAACTAATTAATGAAAATCCTCTATTACACACTTCTTTTCCCCCCTTTTTTTGCAACTTTTCTCTTTATGTTTTGTTCATTATATGTAGTAGGAAAGGCGATATGCCAATGTATACATATGCGCAAGATGACTAATGATAACACACCAGGCTCTGTACATAAAAAAGGCAAAATGCTGGATTGGAGAAAAACAAACCAAAGAATCAGACTCTAAAAGCACACTGATTTTTGGTGCCATTATCTAGGAGGTAACCCTTGAGTGAAGGGAAGGATATTGTTAGATATGTTGAAGATGGCAAGAACATACCATTACATTCTTACCAAGGGTATGCCTTTCAAAGTTTTAGGGCAGGATAAAATTGAAATGTTTCTCAAACTAGGCAAAGAAGGATGTCAAGGATTCAGAAAGGGGAAAATAACCTATGGATATTGGGATCTATGATTGTAAACTGTCTAGTAGGGCTCTTTTGCAGGGTGTCGGTTGTGATGGTTGAGCACTTGGGTTGAGAGATGGAGACTCCACTCCTAGTGTTTTCCTTAAGAAGTTCCTTTCCTGAAAGAAGTTCAAGAACAAATGGTTAGTCTAGCTTCAAACTTTGATAAATTGGAATGCATGACAAGAAAAAGGGTCACGACTAATTGGCTAATTGCTCATAGCAAGTATACAGATGAAACTAATTAGGAGGAGATAACAAAATATGCTTCATGGCTATGTAGTTGACCTATGTTTTGGATGCTGTCTTCATCTGCATCGGAACGGACCTAGAAACTAGAAAGTAGCAATTTATTCTTTATTGATAACTTTGGATCTATAATTTGCTTACTGCAGTTAAAATATGATTTGATTCCACTGATCCAACACCACACCTAAATTGCACTGCATTATCATGTTACTGCTGGAATGGATAATTTAATAGCTTTCTCGAAGTCCTGCTTCTGATTCATATTGATTATTGATATTGTAGGAACATTGGTTCAGTGGGGTTTCCAAATATATAATGTTATTAACAGTATATTAATACTTGTTAGTTGTTACTATTACTGTGATAGTATTTCTGTTGGTCTTAAAATTGTTTAATCCCAAGGTGTTTGGGTAACTTACACTTTCCGAAAATTGTGAGCTGGGAATCCCTGCAGCCAAAGATCTGAATATCAGAGTTACTTGAACAGGGGAACCAAACTCCACTCTTGATGAGGCAGAAACATTTTTTTCTAAAATGTGTCACATGACTTTCTCTTATTAAAATTGAGATGAAATATTTTTCTCTAAAATTAATAAATTTCGTTCCTCCATTTTTTTATCTATCTTTCTCCCCCTCTCTATTTCTCTATACTCTTTCCACTCTATATATAACTTATAATTTATATTTTTTATTATTAATTTGACAAAGTAAAATATATCATAAAATATTCTTTTATTCCATTTAAAATAATTTTTTTCTGCAAAATTAATAAATTCTCTCTCTATTTTTTTTATTTTTCTCTCTCATTCTCTATCTCTCTACCTTTCATTTCTACAAAAAATAAAATTAATAAAATAATATAATCCAAATAAATTTATAAAATTATAAAAAATATATTAAATTTATAATTAAATATAATTAAAAATAATTTCATAATATTATTCACATAAAAAATATTATTATATATAATTTTTTATTTAATTTTAAATTTTCACTGCTTATCTTTTTAATTATCTTTTTATTTTTTTTAAATATTTATTATATATAATTTAGAGAAAATACTAATGTTATAATTAATAATTAGAATCAAGATTTAATTATTTAAAAAAATTAATTTTGAGTTAATTTTATAACTATTAATATAATTTTTTATACTAATACTTAATTATATATAGAGAGAGAAAGAGAGAAAATATATCATTTTTAAATAACAAGTATGAAAATTAATTATTTTTTGTGCAATAGACTTAATACCTAATCAAATATAAAAATATACACAGTAAATTCTTTTAAGTTTTAGATAATGAATATTAAAATTAATTATTAGTAAGAAATTAAACTCTTTCACATGAAAATAATACCTAAAAACTTATTGTTTAATTTTTTATCTACAGAGTGTAACACCCCACCATACAGAGTCTTATGCTTAAGTCATAATTCAAAGATGGCAAGGTATTACGACCTCTAAAATAAAAATTTAGTACGTATAGTAGTATGAATGATTGATTATAACTAGGAGCCTTTGTAGGAAAAGGGGGTAAACAAAAAACCGTAACTCGAAAGCGCAACACTCCGATCGATAACGTAACGAACAGGGATAAGCTAACGCGAGATCATATATATAAAGAGTGTCAAAAACAGGAATATCAAGACTCAAAATCCGGCTGCGAAGATAACCGGTCCGAGCATAGCAATATATACATATAATAAAATAAGGAAAACCCCAAGAAAAACCCAAAGGGATACAAATACAGAAACCTATTCTCCAAAACCTCCTATAAGAGAAGTCATCACAGTTTGTATTATTTAATGGAGATAAAAGTGTCTAAACAAGATATATAACCCAAAACAGAGTCCCGAGAACAAAGGATCTTCGCTAATCCAGAAGTCTCCAGCATGCCTCAACGAGAAGCCTCACGTCCTGCATCTGAAAACCACAAAATCCGCATGGGTGAGAACCAGAGGTCCCCAGCACGGTAACAGCTTCCACATATATAATACATAATAATAGAGGAAAGCCGAAGGCAATCCTAGAACTTCCTCCAGATAATATCAAAGCTTATAAACAAGCTAAACCGTAAGTGGCAACTGACTAAAGATTCTTCAGTCTAACTAATACTTCCCTTTCCAATTCCTTCAGACCTCCCAACCACCAGTAGGAGTATAATATAGCAAACACAGTTATATCAGACAAGAAATTTACAAATAGGAACAGATAAGGCATTTAGACAATTAGCAAGTAATATGCAGTCAAATAGGCAATCTCAAACAATTCATGTAGTATGCTTATGATGCATGCCTGTCCCTAGTGGCTGATGATATCATCTGTCGGTTATAGAGCCAACCCGACAAGTCCTGGTAGCTAACCATTGGACTGTCCCTCTGTCGCGCATCCCCAACTCGAGTTATACTCATCATAAACTTGATCATAATCATGATCCATATCCATCACCCTCACTGGTGAATATTTACGGGGGCGAGCTCATCCGGGTCTTTCACAGTGCCCGGCCACACTTACGACATAGGGTCAAAAGAGCTTCGAGTCTCGACCTGGAGCACGTGGTGGCTAGCCACTGCTTCCTCCCAGGGAAACCCTCATCTCCGATGGTGGAAGTGCAAACATTCACAATTCATTCAACAGCATATATGCATTTATACTTAGCCATAATCATGGCTCCGCCGTAACACGACAATAATCTAGCCATCCGGCTCACAGTTAAATCCATAACCAGCCAATTCATTAACAATTACGACCCTTCGGCCCATGGCACAACAAGCACTTCCACCGCCATTCTCCGCATCTCACATAATCATCTTTGATCCTCATTGATCATTCATTTTTCCCTTGCTTCACTCGCAAGTTACCACATTCACTAGCCCTTTTCCTCATGCTAGGCATATCATAATGATTTAAGATATAAGTGGTGAGATCGGAGGCTTAGAAGCATGAAATTTGGCTTTTAAAACTCAAAAATCAACTTTGGGATGAAAACAGGGCCACGCGTACGCGCACTCCACGCGCACGCGCGGATGGCCAAAAACTCATCGACGCGCAAGCGTCATACGTGCAAACGCGCGGGTTGAAAAATATCCAAACGGCGCGCAAGCGTCAGCCACGCGTACGCGTGGGTGCTCTTGCGCCCAGGCACAAAACTGGCACAATTCTGGCACAACTCTCTGGAAAATAGCTGGGCATATGGCGCAACGCATCGACGTGCCCGCGCACACCACGCACATGCGTGGATGGTGCTTCCTGGAAGAATGGCGCGCACGCGCCAAGTGCGCCTACGCGCGGAGGGTTATTCTGCTAAAAATTTTCTAAGTTAAAAGCTGCAGAATTCACAGATTCAACCCCCAATCTTCCGACGGTCATAACTCTCTCATTTTAAATCATTTTTCACCCGTTCTTTGAACGGCATGGACATCCTGGATCCAATTTCATTTCTAATCAGATTTGGCACAAATCAGAGATCCGTAGTCCAGGTTATGTCCCGTCAAAGTATGCCCAAAAACCATGTTTTCATACAAAACCACAAAGTGCCATTTTCAAAACAAGCCACTTTCAACTCTTTTCAAAATCAATCAAAACATGCCAATTTCAACCCTTTTCTTTGAAATCGTTCAAAATGTACCAAAATCAACAACAAGCCATCCTCAACTCACACATTGACATTTTACCAAATTTCCAAAATCACCATCCAACCCTTTTAACACTTCTCAATCAAATGGCTAAAGGACAAACACAACATCATGTCATACATCCTCCCTCATCCCAATTTCCAATAATACCATTTCCAATCAACCATCATTATACATAATCAACATCATACTCACCATCAACATGGTATCACCCATCAATTCAACCTCAATCATCCATCAAGCATATATCACAACATGCATTTCTCATATATCACACAATCAAGGCATCAATATTTATAATCACATATATGATCACATCATATATCTCAACCATTCAATAACATCAACAATTCAATACCTATCTTAGGGCCTCTAGCCTAAGTATTTCCTACCACATTATATACTAGATACAGGAAACCGAAACCATACCTTAGCCGATTTCTCAAACTCAACCGGAGCACTTCCAAACCACTTGTCCACAAGCTCTTAAGGTATCAACACCTCCAAGAACAGATTTTATCACACAAAACCCTCTCCCAAGCTTTCCAAAATCACCAATCAAGCTCCAATATTCACATATACACAACCTAAGCCACAATCACCATATTCATACACAACATCTCAATACCCAAACATCATAGAACAATAATTTACAATAGGGTTGAGAATCTTACCACGCCCAAGGTCCAAGGAGACAAGATTAACCTTCTCCTTCAAGAGAGTTGGGTCCTATAACATCAAAGAGCCCAAAATCTCAACATTTTTGCTCATGAAACTCGAAATCAAGGCTGGAAATTCGAAGAGCAAAACGTGGCTTACCTCAAGATTGATTGTATGGGTTTTTAGAGCTCTCCGCGATGAACGTGTGGCCGCAAACGGAGCGGCAATCGGAGCTCTAGATCAAAAGTTATGGTGGTTTGAAGATCAAGTGAGAGATAGAACTTGAGAGAATGTTCTTCCCTCCATGGCCTCCATTTCAGCGTGTTTATTGTCTCAAATGAGGAGAGAGAGTGCTGAAATGAGGATTTTAGGGTTTAGTTATGTTGGGCCAAGGGCCCACTTTGGGTCCGGTTGGCCTGGTTTGGCCCGTTCGGTCCAATCTTAGTCCATTTTCTATAAAATTGGTACCGAAATTTTCGTCTCAATTTCCTCTATCATATTAAGCCATAAAAATAACATTTTTGGCTTTCTAGAATAAATTCTCATTTATGGGTTAATTAGCCGTTAATTAACTGGGTCTTACACAGAGATCATGATCTTCTTACTCGATGAAAACTTTTGTCTCCTACATAATATTATTTTTTTGTAAATTTTTGTGTTATAATCTATAATATCAAAATAAAATTGACATAATTTTAAAAGATTTATATTTTTATATTATTACAATTAAAAATACTGGTTAAAACAATATATGGCTTGCCCATGGACAATATAAGATAACTTCCTGGAAAATTCTTAATACGTTTCGAACCTCATCTGTACATTATTAGATTAATTCACTTCACCTACCTTTGTCTGACTTCAATTTTACTATTAACTCATTTTAAAGTTACTATATATATTCCTTGTCTTCATTATAAAGGTTTATGGGCAAGAAGAGTACTTGAATTGTGCATTGCGTTTTAGCTGAATATAAGGATCAACAAAACAAAACAAACAGAGATTATGCTAACTTTATTTCAAGCCCTAACCATAAGCATATAATTATATTTGGGTGGCTATATATTATTGTATTTCCTGAACACTAAGCAGGCTTATTCTACATATAAACTACCACTATACTATATCATGAGCGGAAATTTTGAGATCTGGAGAAGTGTCATTTTCTTGGGACATGACCGGAACTCGCACATTATCATCATTATTGGTAAACCCCATGATCTAGATTTTCTCTTGGCCAAATTAAATTAACATGTCTTAGTCCTCATTCTTTAATGCAAACAAGAAGATTTGAGATTTGAGAGGTATCTACAAACCTAAAGCTATAGAAAAAATGAGTGATCCAACTATGATATAATTCTAACTTTTCGGTGAGAGAATTAAGTCTCTGCCATAAATATGACAATCCATCACAACAAGAAGATTATTATTGTATGAGAAAGTATAAGTAAACAATATAAATGTTGAATAACGTGAATAATGATTTAAAAAAAAGTTAAATTAATTATTAAAATTAAAATTTTAATTTATTAAAATTTTAATTTATTAAAATAATTCATTTTTAAATTTAAATTATTAGGGTTAGACAACATAATTTCTTCTGTTACATCACGTTTTCATTCTATCTCAACCCTTCTCCCCCTCCTCCAATTCACGTTTTCTCCTTCCACCATGCTGCGACGAAAATGGCGCCATAATTTCAATGGGATCAACCTCAGCACCGTTATCAATCAAGACCTCAATGCTCTCCACTTTCCCTTTCAACGCAGCCCAATGCACGACCATCCACCCGTTTTGGTCCCTTCCATTAATGTCCGCTCTCCCAACCGTCAAACAACTTACCATTCTGTGCACGTCCCCTTTTTTTGCCACCTGAAACAGCACGTTCCCTCAATGCAGCAAATTCCTTAATTCTAAGTGTCCATTCTCCATTGCTATCGCAAATGTTGTTTTTCCCACTCTATCCACTGCGTGCTTCGCGTCGCACCCACATTTCGTTAACAAACTCGCCACGGCTCCCAACTGCCCCTTCGACGCCGCACAATGCAACGACGTCCACCCCTTGTTTCCACCTTGTTGTGGTCAACTCATAATATGTTGGATGGTCATTTTAGTAGCTAGGTATGCAGATGGTTATTTTAATTCTTATGTGGATGGTTATTTGATTAAAATGTGTTTAATTAGATACAATTAAAATATGCTGGATGTTCAATTCACTGGGTGTATGCAGATGATTATTTTTATCTTTAAGTGGATGGTTATCCTTAAGTGCCGATGAGGGTCCTTATTGACGAACCAGCAACGGTGAGGAGGATCCCGACGGCGACGATGGGAGTTAGTTGGCGACCAAGTGACAGCGTGAAGAACCCAGGAGGCGACGATGATGCCTAGTGAGGGAGAGAGTGATGTTGGCAAAAGGGACTGGTTGGTGCGGCGCCGACGGCAGAGGGTTTGGGAGAGAAGCTGGTACTTTAGTAAATTAGGGTGTAATAGATGGTTAAAATTTTTGAATTACTGAATGGGATTTTTTTTAGTTGGGTAATTTGGGTGGAGTGTTTTTTTTAACTTCATTGGGCCAAATTTTCAATTCGTTGTTTATGTTGTTTATATTTTTTGTTGCTACCTAGCGAGACCGTGAATATATATAATTTCTTTAAGGAAAAATATAGGTAGACAATGAAAATATTAAAAATGTGAACAGGGAATGTATCGGATGTTTATTTTATTAGGTGTGCGGATAGTTATTCTAATATTAAGATTTAGATGGGTAATTTAGAGGTATAGTATATTTTTATATATTTAATTGGTGATTGTTCATGTCGTTCAAGAAAGTCATTGGTTACCTAGCATTGCCCTTTCTTTAATTAATTAGTGGATTTCATTAATCAAAGTAACATATTTTAAAAGCATTTAGTCCATTAAATCGAATAATACTACATGAGGTATATAGCAAACATGGGAATCTTGTAATCTCAAAAAAAGGACACAACAAAAGGAAACAAAGGATGGGAATATAAGGAGGGATGCATAGGATTCCCAAATTCACTTTTCTTTTCTTTTTATTTTTTGGTTTGCAAGTGCATATGCTAAGTAGAAAAGGTGGGGGATGCTACGGTAAAGTTGCCAATTTCATCTTTTTGTAAAGACGTTTTCTGTTTTGTGGTTGTGATTGTTTTAAAAACGTGTCACTAAAAGTGTTGCTTAAAGAGAAAGTGTTACCCTTAATCGTTAACTTGGCTCTGATACCAATTTTTCAATTTCGACTTTTCTTTTAATTTCTTTTTTGAAATTTCTACTAACTCTTCATATTTTGCTTCGAATAGGTTTATAATTTGTATAGATTCAATTGGTGGTGCTTTATCTAAAGGATTTTGATAAAAGTAATTTGTAACTTCATAATCTAAAGTATTGACCATTTCTACAATTTCTCTTGTATTTGTTATATAATTATTTATTACTAGTCCTTGATGTATATTTATAATCCTGATTTTGTACTTATAGTTTTTTAATTCTGTTCTAATTTCTATCATAATTATAATATTCTTTTTTACATGGATTATTATATATAAAATCTTTTATCTGTTTCTCTTTTTCTTTAATATAATTTCTCAAATCCTCAAGAACTTCTTTTATTTCTACACTTTCTCTTGTTTCTAAATATCTTTCTAATTTTTCAATTTCATTATCCATTTTTTCTTTCAATAGCTTTAATTCTTTTAAATCATAATATGGTTTTTCAGGCATTTATAAATTTCCTAAATTTAATTCCAACTTGTTTATATTTATTCTTATTTCTATCCTTTTTATTATAAGATCATCAATTTCGATCTGAAAATTATTTAATTCTTTTTTATACTCCTCTATTTTACTTTTTAATTTTCTCGCTCTTTTCCTTTTTATTTTATTTTCTGATTTTTCAATCCTTTTATGCTTCATAAATAATTTCTAAAACTAGTTTTGTTTAGTATTATTTATTTTAGAATTTCTGCAAACTCTATCATCGATTCATCACTATTTTCTAGAGATTCTATTAATTTTTCTAGCTCTTCAACTTCTCTTTTTAACTTATTATATATTATTTTTAGAGCCTTAAATGCTCTTTGATTTATTTCAGAAAACTGCAAATAATTCAAACGATTCTCCCTTTCAAAGAGCTCTTGTTTCTTATCTTGATAAGTTACATATATTTCTTCTTTATTTATTGTCATAATTTAGTATTTAGGGTTTCATTTAATTTTTCGACCTTTTTTGTTAATTCTTTTATTTCAGAGTTTTCTTCTTTAATCTTTAACTTAGAGAAACTTAAAGGACTATTAATTTTAGATTCTCTTATTTGAAAATTTGATGCTCTCCTTGATGGTTCTTTTAATAATAGAACTGGGTTTTCAATAGCTTTATATTTTGGTATTTCTGTTTTTACAATTTTCTGAAATAATTCATCGACATAAATTCTTTCTCTGTTTTTAAATATTATACTATGATGGCTATTTGTTAAAGCATAATTTATTGCATATGTAATTGAAAATGGTTCATCATCTTGTTCTATTAAACTATTTCTATGAAATTTATAAGCTAAACTTATAGATCTTCCAAGATTTTCAGTTGATAAAGGTATAGCGTATCCGAGATGGGCATTAAATTTAACATTTACATTTGCCAAATTTCCATGAACAATTCCAATTATTTGATCTATTGGGTCATCAGTAATTCTTTTGTCACAGATTGCTAAACTTATTGGTGAATTAATTCCTTTCATATATGTAGATTTAATTAAGACTTGTATGGTACTAATATGAATCCATCCAATTTTAGATCTTTTTTGTTGATCCTTAATTTTCTCAATCTGTTTACTCAATTCTTCATCATTTATCAAAGCTATTTCAAGTTCTCCATTAGCAGATTTTATTATTATAGGAGCTTCAAGTTGGATTTTTTCATAGTATATTATATTTTTTCTATTAAAAACTTCTTTTAAAAGACTTTGTTTATTAAAGTTTTCATTTAATTTGAGATTTAGTTTTGTTTTTAGAATAGCTTGTTTTTCATTATCTAACAAAGCAGTTAATCTATAATAATCATATTCCTCTATTAATTCTAAGCTTTATAAATAATTCATAACTAAGAGATTAGGATAAATATGTACCTTTCTGGAGAAAAACTTCTTTTATTTAGTATATTTTACATAAGGTATTTTTATCTCCAGAGGGGAGATTGTAGATATTAACTCTAGAGGGGAGTTTAGAACTATTTTTTCCTTAAGGGAATTCTTTGTTAGACTACAGAATCGCCTTGGCAGCTTCCTCCTTGCTTTCCTAGCATATGAGTACTCTTAGCCTCCTGCTTTCTGTTTTCTGATACTCTTTACAATTGCCTAAGCAATCTATTTATAATGGTTGGGTCTGATGGACAATTCCCATCCTTACCCTTCTTATGACGTCATTGCTTACGTCATTGCTTACGTCATTGTTTATTATCTTGCACTAGCTACATTGTTGGTGCTTTATGACCTAAGCGCTTACGTCATTATGCAATAATGTTGAGGGATGCTTCAGATGCACTGTCCTCTTCTTTTATCATGTGAGTTGATTCCGTTTCATTATTGCTTTCTTCAGATATTTCTGAGGCACATAGCTGGCACTTGTGGTCTTCTCTATCTTTTATCAAATAGCAGAGATTCCTCTTTATCCCTTCAGGGAGATTTTTTAAAAGTCCAGATAAATTATAGAATGCTGATTCAAATTCCACCAAGAGTCTCATCTCTCTTTCTTCAATTTCATTTCTTTTACTGGACACAAGTAGAGTATTTTTACTTTTATAATTAATCCTTGTGTGAGATTCCTTCGTTATTTTTTGAGTTCTTTCAAAGACCCTTGCTAATGTGCTGGCTAGTCTTGTAACACCCTACCACACAAAGCTTTACGCTTAAGTCGTAAAACAGAGGTGATGTGGTATTACGACCTCTAAAATAAAATAAGTACATATAATAGCAGAAGAGTTATAATATACTAGGAGCCTTGAAGGATAGGGGAAATAAAAATCGCGAGATAAAAGCGCAACGCTCAAGGAACGAGTTAACTTGCATGCTAAGAAAACCGTAACTGTCAAACATAAGATAACAGAAGTAGGAATAGAGTGCCAAAGATACAAAATAACAAGCTCCTAACTCAGCCTGCGAAGTCAAGACTGGCCGGAGAATATTTACACATATACATACATATCCAAAACCCAAAAGTACATACACACAATCCTGCCTCTCCATAAACCTCTAAGAGGATCAAAAAGGACAAGTTATAAGGAGAGAAAGCTAAGTACATATATATACATCACTGTACAACAAAACTATACAACAACACTATCCAGTAACCCCTCCGCTTTAAGAGTCCAGACGCCTAACGAGATGGCTCCCGACCTGCATCTGAAAAACAACAACATAGTATGGAATGAGAACCGGAGGTTCTCAGTATGGTAAAGGTGCCACACACATAATATATAAGGTCCTGGGAATGCCAGAGGCAATCCTAGAACGCCGACACTCAGATTGTAGAGCTTAAAGTATTAAACAGAAGCCATAAAAGGTGGTTTCCTAAAAATATTTAATCCTAACTTAACTTAACCTTAAATCTAAGTCCTATACTGCCATTCCTCCATACCTCCAATTCCATCATGCATTTTCACAGACAAATAAACAGATAAAGGCAAACACAAGAAAGTTACAACTACTGCAGGTAACAAATACACATTTAGCATGGCAAATACAGATAGGCACACCCAATTAGAGCACAAGCAAGTAATTCAAGTAATATGCATATGATGCATGCCTGTCCTATGGCTGATGAGGCTCATCTGTCGGTTATCCAGCCAACCCGACAAGTCTGAATTGTCCTTAGACTGTCCCCCGACGTGCATCCCCAAGAGTCTATGCATAGATTTTTCTCAAATAATCAATATTGCTCAATGGGGGTAACATTCCCGGGAATTTATATAGTGCCCGGTCACACTTACGTCGTAGGGTCAACAGAGTATCGAGTTTTCAACCTGGTACACGTGGTGGCAAGCCACGGCACTTAATCCAGGGAATCTCGTATCTCAGATTATTCAAATTCATAAGCCATATAAATAATTCAATTATAATTCATCAACATCCACATCATTCCCAATTGCATCTCATTCATCATCATACATTAAACATATTCAATCCTTATCCTTCATTATATCACCTCCCATTCCATCCATCAATAGTTTCAATTCAAAGCATAATTCATTCTTTTCTAAGAATCAAACTTCAAACTTAAAACATACTCACTATCTTAATAACTCAAAATCAAACCATATAACCCTTAAATCTAAATCTCTTTTAAATAATCATCTAAATAAAATCTCTAATTTTTTATAAAATTTCGGCAGC
Organism: Arachis hypogaea; assembly: GCF_003086295.3. NCBI lineage: Eukaryota > Viridiplantae > Streptophyta > Magnoliopsida > Fabales > Fabaceae > Arachis > Arachis hypogaea. The sequence continues at coordinate 131,791,902 of NC_092055.1, forward strand.
ATCTCCTCTAAAACTCGGACTTTGCCACCCTTTTCGGGTCCAAACCTGCTTTCTTTTCAATTCAACATACCCTTCCTCATCATCATAACAATCACCACAATAAATCTACTTCAAATCAACAATTAAACTCATACAATATTCAAATCCAACAACCAAAATTCAACTAAAGATCATAGTTCACAAATCCTAGGCTTTTAACACAAAATACCTCATTATCACAACAACCTCCACAATAGTTATACCTCAAATCAATAATTCACTAAATCATTAGTTAATCAACAATAACATTCAACCATAATTCTCTCCAAATTAACATAACAACATTCACCATCCAAAATTAAAAACTAATTATCCAATAAACTTCAACCAAATATATTCATCAACAAATTACTAAACATTAAACATACACCTGCATTCCAACTTATCCTATGGCCGTCTAGCCTAAGTTTTCACAGAACATTATATATTAAATGCAAGAAACCTAAACCATACCTTAGCCGATTTCCACGTAACGACCAAAGCTATTTATTCAAAACCAAAACAGCCCCTCAAAACTCAACTAATCTGCTTCCTCCAAGTTCCAGTATTCACAATTTCAAGCTCCAATTATTTATTTTCAACCTAATACACATTCATAATACATATATACCCAATTTAATACTCAAATCTCAAATTTAATGAAATTAAAATAGAATTATCGTATCCTCACCTTACCCAAGCTTCACATAAGCAAGAGTGAACGTTTCTCTCAAGCTAATTGGATCCTAAAACATCAGAAATCAAAGAAATTCAATATTCCCACTTAAAATTCGAAAATTGGGGGAAGATGAAGCTGAGAGTGATTAAACAAGTTACCTATGAAATTGTTCCGATAGAAATGTAGAGCTCGACGCGGTGAACGCGTGGCCGCAAACGGTGCGGCGATTGGAGCTCGGACGGAGAAGTTACGGGGATCGGAAATTTACGTTGGGGTTACGGGATATTTCTCGTTTCTCTTCTCCCTGGAAGCTGAAAGCTTCGTTGCTGCAGTAATGAGGGAGAAGACAAAGCTGGGTTCATTTAATAGGGCTGGTCCGATTGAACCGATAGCCCGGTTCGGGTCTGGTTCAACCGGTTCGGTCCTTTCGGTCCATTCTTAGACCGTTTTCTTCAAAATTAGTGTCAAAATTCTCGTTTCGATGAGCTCTACCCTATTTTGATATAATATTCGCATTTCTAATCCTCCTTATTAAAAAATAATTTATTAACTAATTATCTACTAATTTAACCGGGGTTTACATCCTACCCACCTAATAAAGAATTTTGCCCTCAAAATTCAAATATAGTTACCTGAAAAGAGATGTGGATAGTCCTTTCGCATATCTGATTCGAGTTCCCAGGTATGTTCCTCGATACCAGCTCGTCTCCAAGCTACTTTTACCAATGATACTTCCCTTCCTCGTAATCGTTTAACACTGGTGTCATCAATCCTCACCGGAATTACTGGGAGTGTTAGATCTTCTCTCACTTGGATTGATTCTGGTTCTAGAACATGACTTGCATCAGGAGTATACTTCCGAAGCTGTGATACATGAAATACATCGTGCAAATTCGAAAGGTATGGCGGTAAGGCAATTCTGTAAGCCACTGGTCCAATTCTCTTCAGAATCTCGAACGGTCCAATATAACGGGGATTCAGTTTCTTGGTCTTAATAGCTCTTCCCACTCCAGTGGTTGGTGTTACTTTCAGAAAAACATGTTCTCCTTCCTCAAATTCCAAAGGCTTTCGCCTCTGATCAGCATAACTTTTCTGGCGGCTCTGGGCTATAAGCATTCGATTACGAATCTTCTTTATCTGCTCAGTCGTTTCAGCTATCATCTCAGGCCCTAATAAACTCTTTTCTCCAGTTTCATACCAACACAACGGAGACTGACATTTCCTGCCATACAGAGCCTCATATGGAGCCATTCCGATGCTCGCATGATAGCTATTATTATAAGCAAACTCTACTAATGGCATATACCGGTCCCAGCTTACCGGCTGGTCCAAAACACAAGCCCTTAGCATATCCTCCAAGGTCTGAATAGTTCTTTCTGACTGACCATCTGTCTAAGGGTGATACGCAGTACTCAAGCTTAACTGAGTCCCAAATGCACGCTGAAAAGCTCCCCAGAACCTTGATGTAAAACGGGGATCTCTATCAGATATAATAGTAGAGGGCACACCATGTAACCTGACAATCTCTTTGATATACATTCGAGCCAATTCCTCCATTGTGCAACTTATTCGGATAGGAAGAAAGTGAGCTGATTTTGTTAGTCGATCTACAACCACCCAAATAGTGTCATAACCTGATCGGGTTCTAGGCAACCCTATCACAAAATCCATTGCGATACTCTCCCATTTCCATTGTGGAATCTCCAAAGGCTGAAGGGTCCCTGATGGTCTCTGATGCTCAATCTTAACCTTCTGACACGTTAAACATTTAGATACATGCAATGCCACATCATTCTTCATACCTGGCCACCAGAACATCGCTTTCAGATCCTGATACATTTTAGTGCTCCCTGGGTGAATTGAAAACCCGCTCTTGTGAGCTTCCTTCAAGATACTTTGTCGTAGGTCTCCAACATCAGGCACAATAATCCGGTTCTTGAACCTCCATAAACCATCCTGACCTTTTGACATTCTCCACTGTTTTCCCTGTTCAACTGCTGGTAATACCTTACGTAACGCTTCACTATCTTGATGAGCCTTCAGAAGTTCTGATTTAAAATCACTTGAAATCTGTAACTGACTCAAACACAAAATTCCAAATTCTTCTCTAACTCCCAAATTCAAACCTCGAAATGCCTTTAGTAACTCTTCCTCCCGTAGCATCATCCAAGCTGCATATAAAGACTTCCGACTCAAAGTGTCCGCCACAACGTTCGCTTTTCCTGGATGATAATTCAATTCAAAATCATAATCTTTCAGAAGCTCCATCCACCTCCTCTGACGCATATTCAACTCTTTCTGCTCAAAAAGATACTTCAAACTCTTATGGTCTGAGAAAACATGAAACTTAACGCCATAGAGGTAGTGCCTCCAAATCTTTAAAGCAAACACAACAGCAGCAAGTTCTAAATCATGTGTCGGGTAGTTCATCTCATGCGGCCTTAACTGCCGTGAGGCGTATGCTACAACATTCTGGTGCTGCATCAAAACACACCCCAACCCTTTCAGAGATGCATCACAATACACTTCAAACGATTCACTTGGTTCAGGTAATACCAATACAGGTGCAGTAGTCAACCTGTGCTTCAATGCCTGGAAACTCTCTTCACATTCCGGAGTCCAGATAAAAGGTGTATCCTTCCTAGTCAACTTAGTTAAAGGTAAGGCGAGCTGTGAAAATCCCTTAATGAATCTGCGATAATACCCTGCCAAACCTAAGAAACTCCTTATCTCTGTCACTGAAGTTGGTCGCTCCCAATTCATCACTGCTTCCACCTTAGCAGGATCCACAGCTATCCCCTGCTTACTCACCACGTGGCCGAGAAACTTCACTTCACTCTTCCAGAACTCACATTTAGATAACTTAGCATATAACTTCCTATCTCTCAGAATTTGAAGCACAATCCGCAAGTGATCAGCATGTTCCTCTTCAGTCTTAGAATAAACAAGAATGTCATCAATGAAGACAATAACAAACTTGTCCAGATATGGTCGAAAAATCCTGTTCATATAATCCATAAATACTGCCGGGGCATTAGTTAACCCAAAAGACATCACTGTATACTCATAATGACCATAACGGGTCCTGAAAGCAGTTTTCGGAATATCCTCGTCTCTAACCCTTATCTGATGATATCCGGATCGCAGGTCAATCTTAGAAAACACACTGGCACCCTGTAGCTGATCCATTAGATCATCGATTCTAGGCAACGGATATTTATTCTTCACAGTGATCTTATTCAATTGCCGATAATCGACACACAGCCGCATACTCCCATCCTTCTTCTTTACCAGTAACACTGGCGCTCCCCACGGAGAAACACTTGGTCGGATAAAATGCTTACCCAACAGATCTTCCAGCTGAGCTTTCAGTTCAGCCATTTCTAAAGGCGACATCCTATAAGGAGTAATTGAAATTGGACCGGATCCAGGTACCAACTCAATTGCAAATTCAACCTCTCGGTTAGGTGGGAATTCATTAATATCATCCGGAAACACATTTGGAAATTCACATACAACCGGAATTTGCTCTAAACTCTGATCATCACCTGATACTCCCGCAGTTAATAACATAATACCCTGACATTCAGTTCCAGAACAGTTTACTATCATAGAATTCAAATAGTAACTATTCACCACAACTGGTGCTTCTGACCCTTCCGGCATAAACTGTACTGACTTTTCAGAATAATCAAGTAAAACATGATTCTTGGATAACCAATCCAACCCCAAAATGAGATCAAGACCAGTCATAGGCAAACAAATCAAATCATGCACAAATTCACGTTGTTGCACTCGAAAAGGAACTTGTGGATATTCTATCCTAATCACCATAGCTTCATGAGTAGCATTATATACTTTCAAATCATAACCTAAAACCACCATTCTCAATCCTAATTCATTGGCCTTTTCAAATGCAATAAATGAATGAGACGCTCCTGAATCAAATAAAGCATTTAAGATTTTACCAGCCATTTCACAATTACCTCTAATCAGTGTCTCAGATCCCTCAGCACCAATGGTAGAAGTGGTGTATACTCTCCCCGGCTGCTGCACCCTACCAGTCTCATACTTCTTCTTCTCAGGGCAATTCCTGGCTATATGCCCGGGCTGTCCACAGGAATAGCACACTCCAAGTCCTAATCTACACGGAACTCCAGGATGATATTTTCCACACTTCTGACAATTCAGATCCTGCTGTGGCTGCTTCCCAAACCTTTTTCCTTGATTAGCAGTAATATTCGGCCTTCTGTAATTACCTTGACCCTGAGTCTGCTGCGAAACAAAACCTCCACGTTTGAAATTCCTACCTCTCGGAGCAAAGTTCCTCCCTGAAGGCCTCTGAAAAAGCATCCTCAAACTCCCTTTCTCTGCTGCCGCCTTCCTCACACAATCCTCAGCCACCCTACTCTTATTCACCAATTCAGAAAACACCCTGATCTCCATTGGGGCAACGAAGCTCAGAATATCGCTCCGAAGACCTCCCTCATATTTAATACACTTCCATTCAGCAAAATCTTCAGGCGCACCTTGACAGATACGAGAAAAGCGACATAACTCCTCAAATTTGCTGGTATACTCAGCAACAGTCATTTGTCCCTGCTTTAACTGCATTAATTCAAGTTCCTTGGCATTTCTAGCTGAATTAGGAAAGTATTTCTTATAGAACTCTGTCCGGAAAACCTCCCAAGGAATCACAGCACCATCAGGCTGCAGGATACGTCGTGTTCCCTGCCACCAATACTGAGCTTCACCTTGCAACTGATAAGTTCCAAATTCAACCCATTGCTCTTCAGGAACCTGTTGTGCCTGTAACGCCCTTTCCATAGCCTGAATCCAATTATCTGCATCAGTTGGATTTGAGGTTCCCCTAAAAGTCGGAGGGCGAACTTTCAGAAATGTAGCAAGTGTCATAGGACCGTCCTCATCATTATTGTTCCCATGATTACCCTGATTTATCTGATTACCCAGTGCCTCAGCTGTTGCCTGCATAGCTGCAGCCATATTTCCCAAGGCAGCCATAAAGTCTACTGGATCAGTCCCTGTGGGTACAGGAGTAACGGTGCCTGTCCTACCTCTACCTCGCCCGCGACCACGTCCGCGAGTCGACATCTGGTCCCTATACACACCAAACAAGTGATATTAAGTTGATCAGTCTCAATATCACAGGTCTAATGCTTTAAGTTCCAAATGCATGCTCACAAACGTTTATGCCATATATATCAATCAGATATCCTAATAGCACATAAACACATATACAGAGAATGCACAGAAGCACAATCAGTCCGTCTTTCAGGCTCTATAGGAACGAACTGCTCTGATACCATTAATGTAACACCCTACCACACAAAGCTTTACGCTTAAGTCGTAAAACAGAGGTGATGTGGTATTACGACCTCTAAAATAAAATAAGTACATATAATAGCAGAAGAGTTATAATATACTAGGAGCCTTGAAGGATAGGGGAAATAAAAATCGCGAGATAAAAGCGCAACGCTCAAGGAACGAGTTAACTTGCATGCTAAGAAAACCGTAACTGTCAAACATAAGATAACAGAAGTAGGAATAGAGTGCCAAAGATACAAAATAACAAGCTCCTAACTCAGCCTGCGAAGTCAAGACTGGCCGGAGAATATTTACACATATACATACATATCCAAAACCCAAAAGTACATACACACAATCCTGCCTCTCCATAAACCTCTAAGAGGATCAAAAAGGACAAGTTATAAGGAGAGAAAGCTAAGTACATATATATACATCACTGTACAACAAAACTATACAACAACACTATCCAGTAACCCCTCCGCTTTAAGAGTCCAGACGCCTAACGAGATGGCTCCCGACCTGCATCTGAAAAACAACAACATAGTATGGAATGAGAACCGGAGGTTCTCAGTATGGTAAAGGTGCCACACACATAATATATAAGGTCCTGGGAATGCCAGAGGCAATCCTAGAACGCCGACACTCAGATTGTAGAGCTTAAAGTATTAAACAGAAGCCATAAAAGGTGGTTTCCTAAAAATATTTAATCCTAACTTAACTTAACCTTAAATCTAAGTCCTATACTGCCATTCCTCCATACCTCCAATTCCATCATGCATTTTCACAGACAAATAAACAGATAAAGGCAAACACAAGAAAGTTACAACTACTGCAGGTAACAAATACACATTTAGCATGGCAAATACAGATAGGCACACCCAATTAGAGCACAAGCAAGTAATTCAAGTAATATGCATATGATGCATGCCTGTCCTATGGCTGATGAGGCTCATCTGTCGGTTATCCAGCCAACCCGACAAGTCTGAATTGTCCTTAGACTGTCCCCCGACGTGCATCCCCAAGAGTCTATGCATAGATTTTTCTCAAATAATCAATATTGCTCAATGGGGGTAACATTCCCGGGAATTTATATAGTGCCCGGTCACACTTACGTCGTAGGGTCAACAGAGTATCGAGTTTTCAACCTGGTACACGTGGTGGCAAGCCACGGCACTTAATCCAGGGAATCTCGTATCTCAGATTATTCAAATTCATAAGCCATATAAATAATTCAATTATAATTCATCAACATCCACATCATTCCCAATTGCATCTCATTCATCATCATACATTAAACATATTCAATCCTTATCCTTCATTATATCACCTCCCATTCCATCCATCAATAGTTTCAATTCAAAGCATAATTCATTCTTTTCTAAGAATCAAACTTCAAACTTAAAACATACTCACTATCTTAATAACTCAAAATCAAACCATATAACCCTTAAATCTAAATCTCTTTTAAATAATCATCTAAATAAAATCTCTAATTTTTTATAAAATTTCGGCAGCATCTCCTCTAAAACTCGGACTTTGCCACCCTTTTCGGGTCCAAACCTGCTTTCTTTTCAATTCAACATACCCTTCCTCATCATCATAACAATCACCACAATAAATCTACTTCAAATCAACAATTAAACTCATACAATATTCAAATCCAACAACCAAAATTCAACTAAAGATCATAGTTCACAAATCCTAGGCTTTTAACACAAAATACCTCATTATCACAACAACCTCCACAATAGCTATACCTCAAATCAATAATTCACTAAATCATTAGTTAATCAACAATAACATTCAACCATAATTCTCTCCAAATTAACATAACAACATTCACCATCCAAAATTAAAAACTAATTATCCAATAAACTTCAACCAAATATATTCATCAACAAATTACTAAACATTAAACATACACCTGCATTCCAACTTATCCTATGGCCGTCTAACCTAAGTTTTCACAGAACATTATATATTAAATGCAAGAAACCTAAACCATACCTTAGCCGATTTCCACGTAACGACCAAAGCTATTTATTCAAAACCAAAACAGCCCCTCAAAACTCAACTAATCCGCTTCCTCCAAGTTCCAGTATTCACAATTTCAAGCTCCAATTATTTATTTTCAACCTAATACACATTCATAATACATATATACCCAATTTAATACTCAAATCTCAAATTTAATGAAATTAAAATAGAATTATCGTATCCTCACCTTACCCAAGCTTCACATAAGCAAGAGTGAACGTTTCTCTCAAGCTAATTGGATCCTAAAACATCAGAAATCAAAGAAATTCAATATTCCCACTTAAAATTCGAAAATTGGGGGAAGATGAAGCTGAGAGTGATTAAACAAGTTACCTATGAAATTGTTCCGATAGAAATGTAGAGCTCGACGCGGTGAACGCGTGGCCGCAAACGGTGCGGCGATTGGAGCTCGGACGGAGAAGTTACGGGGATCGGAAATTTACGTTGGGGTTACGGGATATTTCTCGTTTCTCTTCTCCCTGGAAGCTGAAAGCTTCGTTGCTGCAGTAATGAGGGAGAAGACAAAGCTGGGTTCATTTAATAGGGCTGGTCCGATTGAACCGATAGCCCGGTTCGGGTCCGGTTCAACCGGTTCGGTCCTTTCGGTCCATTCTTAGACCGTTTTCTTCAAAATTAGTGTCAAAATTCTCGTTTCGATGAGCTCTACCCTATTTTGATATAATATTCGCATTTCTAATCCTCCTTATTAAAAAATAATTTATTAACTAATTATCTACTAATTTAACCGGGGTTTACAAGTCTTCCTTCATGACTGTAAATTGTTAAATCTTGAATTCGATCAATCGGTTGAAAATTTTCTGGGAAGATGGACATGAATATTACTTGGTGTGCTGGAACCAATCATTCTTCTTCTTCATTAAAAATAGGTTGACTATTTGTAAATTTTAGGGATACATCCCTTGGATTTACATTGTCAATCATATTTTTAAATCTCTTTACTGCATCAACGAATCCTGCAGGAAACTCACTAATAATTTTTAGATCATTAAAAATTAAAATTGTATCAATTAATCCATACTGAAAAAACTGATAAGTGTCAGATGGGAAAGCATCTGGAAAGATGACCAGCTTTGTTAGCTGTTCTTTGGCAATAGGATAATATCCCAAAATTGCCCTTTTTTCTTCAGTTCAATTCAGGACTATATTAAGGGTTTCTCTGAGATTTGATCTACAGACCCTTTTCTTTTTCTTGATTTCAGCCCTTGTAGGAATGTTTCTTATTATTCTTGTTCTCTAGGTTTGAATTGGAGCTTTATCTGCTCTTTTTAGAGTTTGCTCTAGATGAAGAGCTTCATATTTCCTGAAGGATTCCTTTGCCTCTTCCAGTGTTAAAAATCCTCCTTTATGAATTATCCTTGATTGATGTGTGAATGGTGCTGCTTTTTCCCAGGCATCATATACTCCTTTCATGGGGCCATTATAGATTACATAATATTTTTTATCTTGGGTGGATTTTTTAATAATTTCAGCAATTGTTATATTTTCTGAGATTTTTTCTTCACCTGATTTGTCCACCATGCTTAGCTGGCTGAACTCTGATGGTTTCGCTTGTTGTGTTGATTTCATTGCTTCAATGGCCTTCTTGAGAGATTGGATCTGTGTTCTTATTTGCTGACAATGCTTGCATTCTTCGAGTTCTCGCTCATATTTTTGAATTTCTTGATCTAATGCGTTGTAGACGAACTCCATTCTCTTGTTAATGTATCTGCAATAACATTTTTGTCACCCTTAATATATTCAATATTTATTGGATATTGTAACAAAAATAATTGCCATCTTACCAATCGTCCATGATTATAATCAACTTTTAAATTATATCGTATGAAACCTGTTAGGTAACTTGAATCTGTCCTTAATGTAAATTCTCTGGGTAGTAAATCAATTTTCCATTTTTTAAGAGATTTAATTGCTGCTAGAGTTTCCTTTTCATGAGTAGTATCTATTGGAGTAAAAGTCCCTGAAATATACCTGCAAAGTAATTCCTTTAGGGAATATTTAGAATCTAGTGATTCTTTTTCTTGTTCCAAACTTTTTATAGCTTTCTTAGCTTTTAGACATCCTGACTAGGTTATGTCTGAGGCATCTGTTTCTACTATTAAGTAGTCGTTTTCTTCTGAAATATAAAGTTCTGGAAGTTTTTCACATAATTCTTTGACTCTTTGAATTTGCATACTATCTTTTTCTTCCCATTTCCATTCTTTTTTAGTACTTATCTTTGGAAATAAGCTTTTAGTGTATTCTGTTATATTCTTTAAAAATCCTTGATCAGAAATATAATTTATACACTCTAAAAATCTTTGTAATTATTTTCTATCTTCTATTTTATTAGGAAATAAATTTACCTTTTCTAAAATATTTGGTTGAAGTTTTAGCTTTCCTTGAGTGGATAGAATTAATCCAAGAAACTCTATTTCTTGTTTTGCTATTCTTGCTTTCTTTTTGCTAAGAACTAATCCTTTTTCTTTACATTTTTCTAAAACTATTAATAATTTTTGAAGATGATCTTCTTTATCCTGTTTTGTAAAAATTAATATATCATCAATATAAACTAAAACAAATTCGTTTAACTCTTTTAGATTTTCTTCCATAAATCTTTGATAAATACCTGGGGCTTGTTTTAATCCGAATGGTAATACATTCCATTCATAGAGCAACACACTTGTTGATTCTTTTGTTGGGCAAGTAAAAGCAGTTAATTTCTTTGTTTCTTCGTCTAAACGAAGTTGCCAATATCCTGATTTTGCATCAAGAGATGAAAACCAAGTTGCTCCTTTGATTTTTTCTAAAATAGAATCTTTTTTTGGAAGTTTATGAACATCACCAATAGTTGCTTCATTCATCTTCTTATAATTAATTACCATTCTTCATTTTCCCCTTTTAATTTCATTATTGTTTTCGACATAAAAGGCTGGAGCCGCATGAGGACTTTTACTTAATCTTATAATTCCTTTTTTCTAAAAGATCTTTACAATCTAATGAGAACTCTTCTTTATCTCTTGCGGAATAAGAAATTTTATTTGGAACATTTATTTTTTTTGTAGGATCTTTTAATTTAATGCTTACTAATTCTTTATTTGTATTTTTAATATCTAACGGATTTTCAGCGCAAATTTTATCCAAAAGTTCTTCTATCTTTATTTCAAGATTATTTTTTGGAATATTTATCTGAAAATATAAATTTAAATAACATGTTTCTAAAATAGAAAATATTTTAAATTTTAAAATCTTATCTATAGTAGTAGTTGGTATTTTTATACGTTTTGATTTTTGATTTATTGAAGAATCGTGTGGAGCTTTTAAAACTATATGTTAATTCTTGAATGAATGGATGATATAGCTTTAAAAAGTTATTTCCTATGATAAAATCCATTCTAGATTCTAACATATATATAGATGGAACAATAAACCTATAATTTAGAATAAATATTTCAGCCATCTCTGCTTTTTGGTCAATTTTATGTATTGATTTGTCAGCTATCCTAACTCTTAATGGTTTCTTTAATTTTTTCCAATCAAGTTTTATATTTGTACTAGCAAAGCATTGTGTTGCTCTAGTATCTATGAAAGCATTTATAAACTTTTCTGTTATTTTTATAGTAATAAATGTGGCATTATTGCTCTGTCTCTGAGTCTGTTTCTGAGACATATTCAAAAATATAGTCTAAGTTATCATCTGATTCTTCTAATGGTTCCATGAAACAAGACTTAGCAATTTCTATTTGTTTGGTAAGGTCCTTTTTATCCTTCTTTTTTGGACATTCATTTGCATAGTATCCTTCTTCTTGGCAATACCAACACTTACAATTTTCTTTTTTATTTGGGCAAAAGTTATTTTTTTGCCTTTTGTTTTTATTGTTATTTCCTTTTCTAAAATACCTCTTTTTTCTCCAGTTTGGATAGTATTTTCTTTTTTTAAATTGATATTTTCTTTTTTCTTTGAAAATTTTTATTAAAACCATATTTTTTAGGTATTTCTTCATTATCCTGACAGCAAATTCTAATTATATTTGCAAATCTTTTTTGAGTCGCTTCTTGCATACAACGTTCTTTTATTTCCTCTCTTATTGCAGAAGTTGCTCCACCAAAATTATTTTCAATTGTCCCTCTATTTATTTCTCTTATAAATCTTCCCATTATAAATTCATTAGCAGGATATATATGGAAGTTTTGTTATATACATACTAAGATAATGGTCTTTATCTTCTTCTCTTAATTTATAATAATATATTCTATATTCACATATATAAGATTCCACATTACATAAATTATATATCTGAATATTAGCTAAATGGTTTTTTGCTTCTTGATATTCTTTATTATAGACTTTTTGTCTATGATCTATAATATTTTTTTCAAAAAATTCTTTATATAGAATCATCATTATATGTAATATTTTATCATAAGCTGTTGTTTTTGTTGCTAATTCTTCTATTATTTGGTTTTCTATTGATGTCATATAATCTCTTATAGTTCCTTTAGTATGAAACCCTATATAATTCCAGATATCTCTTCCAGACAATTCACTAAGTTTTGGATTAGTAAAGGCTTCTAATAAGAAGAAATTCAACCAGTTCTCGAAAATTTCTTTTTCATTCTTTTTACAGTCTAAATCGAGCATTCTTTCTCCTTCTATTTCCTGGATTTTAGGAACGTATTTTGATGATATTTTTGTGTACCTTGAATCTTTATTCATAAATCCCTTTTTAAAAGCATAATTTTCAAAACCTGTTTTCCATTGAAATTGATTATCCTTAGATGTTCCAGCTTTATTTTTTACCTGTATTGGAATTGCTGGTTCTTCATCACTTGAATAATCTAGAATGTGTTCTTCATTTTCTATATTGTCAGAATTTACTGGTTCTTCTTCTATTTGAAATTCTTGTTCCATAATATTATTTTCTTGGGCCATTTTTAATTGTTTAAAAAGCATTGTAACTTCTTCTAATTTTTCTTCAATATTCATAATTATTTTAATGGTGGTTTTACTTTTAGTTTTGTTATGTTGGCTATATTCTGAAGTTTTTCTTCTTTGGGATTCTCTTTTTCCTTATTTCTTTGAAATTTTATGGATACTAATATTTCTTCAAGTATATCTACTATAGAATTTAATTGTGGGTTAAAAGTATGATAGAGATGTGGGGAATCATTTTCATGGTAGCATTTTTTAGAAATTCCGTGTGAGATATAAGTTTTTTCAGGTTTTTGAAGTCCTTCAATAAAACTTATAGTAAAATAAAGATTTTGAGAAAAATCATTTTGTATCGATTTTAAGAATTTAGTGTCGTTACAATTAACATTAGTTAAAATCATTAGTTTTTGATCTATTAATTTTGATAATTTAATTATTTCTTCTCTTAAATCTTCTAATTTACTTTTTTCCATTAGGTGACGCTTTTTTTCATAAAATGCTATGGTTTTAAGTGTTATGTAGTTAAAAGTGTGGCTTTAGAATGTATGGTTTAGGTTTTGCCACGTAGGCGTCTTTAAAAAAAGTTGTTTTTGGGATCTTTATTTAAGTGGTGCCTAGAAAAGATAGGGAGAGAGTAAGTGAGAAAGTGAGTGAAGTGAAAATCCAAAGCACTTTGAAATGGTGGCTCCAATATATCCAAAAGTAATAGCATGGTTCCCACAATGCTATATATGAATTCCAAGTAGAAGTAGACCGACACCAACATCTACTATACATAAAGGTTGATTCACTTCAATTTATTTTATTTATAGGCCATAATTTTTTAATATAAATTGTTTATAATCAGCTTAATAAGTTTAACAGTCAATTTGTTTATCCTTTTATTTTATTTTTTAAAAAATATTTTAACAAAAAATATTATTTTAGGTCAAAAATAGTAAATAAACAATATTTTTTTAGTTGATCGATTGAATTTTTGAATTGATTCATAAAAAATATTGGCAAAAAAAAATCTAATTTTAAAAATACAAAAAATTAAATAAATTGTCTATTTAACTCAAAATATAAACGGATTTAATTATATTGATAAATTTAAATGAATAAACAAGCTGATGCAATAAATTTGATCCATTTTAACTATTCTAATAGGTTAATACCAAGTACCAAGTACCAATTACTATAATTGTTATTTGCAATATTATTGTACTCTTGCACGCAGTTGACCTAATTTCTTTCTTTTTCTTCTGTTTTAAAAATAAATGATATCATCACATGCATTATTGCGAAGAGGCTTAAGTTTGTTTGCTGATTTCTAAAAGGACGTAGTAGGTTTAACAATGAACTAGCAAATGGCAAAGTATTGGAACACAATATAATTAATTAGTTAATTATTTCTTATACTTGTTTATCTTTAATTACTACTGAATCATTGATCAATCATATTATAAAATTCACAATATTAATATTAATTGTAACGAACTTTTTTTTGTGTCTTGGACTAAGATCTTTCCATACAAAATCAACAATACATGGACTAAGATCTTTCCATACAAAATCAACAATACATCTTAATTGATTATATTTCGCACTCTATTATATTTGCTACACTACTAGCTTGCAACCTAATTAATCTTAACCCTTCAAATAAATCCAAAGTAATTAATATTCCAAAAAATATTGACTTCTTTATCGATAAATAATAATCACATCATAAGCATCCTTTCTAATTTACAGCTTTTTTTTCTTTTCTTTTCTTCTTCCTTGTGTTAGCAGGCTTGTACGTCCTTTGTTAACAATGATAATAAAGTGGGATTTCCATCTTCATCTTCTTTGTTCACCCCCTTCCATAATTAATTAGAGTACAACGAAGAAAATCAACATACCACTTTATTCATTCATGTAACAAAAAGAAAAAAAAAGTTCATAAAAAAATTCAAATATTCAAAATTTCTTGCCAAAGACATTTAGAAATTCAATCATCAATGCTTCATACTATCACTTTATTCCATTCAAAATCCATCTCAACTTAACTAAAATAACTAAATTCTAAAGGTGTATTTAATTTGTATTTTTATTTTCATAATTTTTATAAAAGAAAAAGAATATAAAAGATAAAAACAAAAAAAAAATTGTTTTATTTTTTTTACATAATTCTAAAAAAATACTAAAAAAAATACAAATCAAACACACTTTTAAATTTTGTTACCTAGCATTATCCATAAATCATATATATATCTGGGAATTTAAGAAAGCAAAGTTAGACAGAGGTCTTACATGTGTGGGGTGTAACAATGTTGGTTGGAATTTGTGAAGTTGAAGAAGTGGTGTGGCAGATGAATTAATTTCAATGTGTGTAGTAAAAAGAGCAGAAACAGGACGATGATCAGAGAATGTGATTTCACTCCGAGTATAATGAAGCTGTTCTATTCCTTTCCCATACCATAAAATTCTATCACACCTGTGCCAATAATAATAATTAGTGAGTATACGTTGTTACTTTGTTTTCTTCATCATTTAATTTACACAAATTCAATTCCGCCCGTAACAAAATATAGAAGTTTGGATTTGTTTAGTTTTTATTTTTATTTTCAATGTATCTTTTTTTAGAATTTTATTTAAAAATTGAAAAACAACATTTTTCCTTCGTACATTTTTCAATATTTAGTTCACATTATTATGAAAAAATATTCAGTTTGGCCGCTGAAATTACACTCGAACCTCAATTTAGTCGTTGAAATTTCAATTATCATCATTTAATTCCTAAATTTTTTAATTGATTCTGTGATAGAAACTACCGCAGGGACTAACGTGATTAAAATTTCAAAAAGTATATGGAATAAATTGAGACAATTGAAACTTGAAAGACTAAATTGAGACTCGAGTGTAACTTCAGGAACCAAACTGAATATTTTTTTCATTATTATTTTCAAACTTTTTTATAATAATAATAATAATAGATTATAAAAGGAAAAGAAAAGTGAGTGTAATAAGTAAAGAATGAGTATACCATGCTGGAGTTCTTTGCTTTTCTCCTGATTTGGTATGGAGTCCACCACCACAGTATCTATTGCTAATGGATGATGAATACTTATATGTTGGTGCAAATTCAATGTTACCTTCTTTCCAACCTTCAAATACTCCACCTTCTTCAAGTTCTTTTTGGAGTTGGTCAAATTCATGCAAACCTTTCCAATCTTGCTTTCTTATCAGATTCCTAGCATGCTTGTCCTCTAAGTATAGCCTGTAGTTTAGGTCCCCAAACCAAAATATTCGACTGTTTCATAGTTTCAACCCACATGCATGGTAAGAATCAACTTGTTTAATATTGTTAACGTTATTTAATCATTAAAACATAGGGTTTAACAAAAACTCTCTAACCATTTAACCAACATATCTCTTAAGAGGAGAAACTCTTGGAATCAGTAATTTTTAGTATTTTTTATTATTATTTGTTTAGTATAAATATTAAATTATCTTTAATAAATAAATTTTACTAATTTATGTATTCAAATTTTAAAAAATATAAATGTAAACTGTATTAATTTATGTATGTAAAATTCTAGTAAATATAAATACAATTTATATTTTCTTATGTGTAAAAAATATGTAAATATGAGTATAAATTATTGCTAATAAAAAAAATAATATTTACTAGTCATATAATATTATTTTATTTACTGTATATTTATTAAAATAAAAAATTAAAAAATTTTATTATTAATAATTTTAACATGTATCTTTAAAATGTATGATAGCTAAATCCATATTCGAAAAGTGTACAATTATCTTACATTCATTTACTCATACCACTAATATAGTGTAAAATGATTTTATAAGGTCAATCTACACTAATTAAACGTTTTTTGAGAATATACTCCCATACACTACACACACATACATTGAATAAGTGGGATTTGTTCGATTTGAACTCGGACTTAGAGTAACACTGTTTCAACGAGAATATTTTTGTCATACTTTTGTTTTTGGGTCAGGACTCACTAAAAACAGGCCTTCCAATCCATTATTATTATTATTATTATTATTATTATTATTATTATTATTATTATTATTATTATATGATATCTCTTAATTCATAAATTAAAAATTAATTTGTTGTGAATGAAACTCTATTTAAAAATTTATTGTTAGTTAATAAATTATTACAGGTAAATGGCAGGATTGACATCCTGACAGCTTAAGTTGGTTTGCAGTCCACTATTTGATAGTTTTTTTTTTTTTTTGACATAATTATTTGGTTGGTTTAAATTATGCATTCCACTTAGGTCATATGGTTTTTTTTCCTATCGGTAATTGCAATTCGCAAAGGACTTCTCAACTTTTTGGGTCATTGTTTTTGTCAGAATCTTTATGGGTCTTGAAAAGGACTTCACCAAAATAAGTTTGGTTAGTTTCTGATTTGGGCTAACCCACTTTTGTGACAAAGATATATCTTTTTCTCGTGAAGACACTTTATCAATAAATAACTATTTGTATAGAATAATACTTAAACCTTAGAAAGCCCATATCCAATTAAACTAAAGTTATAAACCATAAAAAATAGAGGGAAAAAAGAAAGAAACGATAAAACAATAAATAATTATAGTATTAGTTTAGATATTATTAATTTATACAATACTAAAAAATATATAGACTAAGCTATATCTCAAGAATAATTTCATAGACCCAAATTAAATTTACTCGAATCTAATAAAGTGAGGTCCTTATGAGTATAAAAGGTATCTAGCTAGGTGCCGTTATTTCAGAAGATTTTGGCTGAAGTTGAAAAAGACGTTACATAATTGACGAAAACGACCAACATTAAAAACGACTAACAACTGCTCTCAAACAACTCCAGTTTCTTGTTCTTTCCTTTCTGCTACTTTCCAAGTCTTGGTAATTTAATTTGTGTTGGTTTTTGGATTTAGATTATTGTTGCATATATTGTTGATGATTTTTTGTTTAGTAGCAACACGTATAAATTTGGAAACAATTATATATATGTATATAACTTTTTTTTTTTAAAATAGAATATTAAAAAAGAAATTTTCTTTATTTTTTATATAAAAAGTTTATAATTTTAAAGAGCTTTAAACAAACACACACTTTTTAGATCTCATGTAGGAACAATTCAAACAACTCATCATACACATACATACTAGGGTTATATCTTAAAAAAATAAATAAAAAAAAATAAAAAAAAAATTGAGAAACCGACATAACAGACATGTGAATAGATGATATCGAATGTGAAGAAGATCTCTTCTATAATTTTTAGGTGGAATCTGGACAAGACATTTAATAAATAAAATAAAATTAGAATCATACTTCATTTTTTTTAAGTGAACAAAAAAAGTTGAGACCATTCATTTTCTATTTCTCTCCATTTATTTTCTTAAATAACAATTTCAAATGTAATACTCATCATACAATCTCTAACTCTCTAAGTTAAGTGGTGATACAAGAGATTTTAGTATTTTCCAGTTATAAACGAAAAAAATGGAGAAAAAAAAATGGTGAATGCAAGATAATTAATATCAAGAACAATGACACTTGAACTTATATTTTAAGGAGTGAACATTGATACTTTTTAATTGATAATGTCATTTTTTTATTATTACATATGTTATTTTCAAATTGTTTTTACAATGGAAAAAATATAAAACAATAAGAATGAAAAATAAGAGAAATGTTATTTCAACAACTAAAAATAACTTGACAACTTACGATTGAAGGTAAACTATCTTAATTTTTTTAAAAAGTTTTGTTAGTATTATTTAACAATTAAAGACAACTTGATTTATTATTTGTCAAGCTACCTTTAGTTACTAAAATAACATTTCTCAAAAAAAATTTTAAAAAATCACTTTTTTTTTTTTTTTGCAAAATATAGAAATGAGCATTTCAGTCATTCATGTTATATGAAAATTGACTTTGTCAACCCCACAATACAAGATAATTAAATAGTTAAGATATCTTTGTCTATAATTTAACATGCCAAAAACATGCATTCAATTATTGAATATGCCAATGAACTACCAAATCCTATCATTTTCACACAACAATATTAACAAGCATAATATATAATAATCAATAACAAAAATAGATTAAGGTAGAGAGAAATAATTAAACTTACTCATGGCCTAAGATGGTAAGAGGATGATGGTGATTATTAATATCATAATCATCTTTTGTTGTGTTTCTAGGAAAACATGTCCTCCTAAAAATCTCAGCTACCTGGTGGTTCCTCCTCCCTTCATCACCCTTCTTCTCCCCGGACGCCAAGTGAGCCGCCACGAAACAGAGGCTCGTCCCTTCGATCGACATGCTAACCGCCACAGATCCCTTGTTCCCCAAGTATCCCATCACCCCACATGCCACCGAGCACACTCTCACGTTTGAAACGCGCCACTTTTGCAACACTTTTCGGTTCATCCAAACGCTTATGAACACTCCAACCATCTTTTTGCTCGCAACGAGTGCATACTCGTTGCTATAGTTATTTCCTCTTCTGTTAATCCTACAACACTCTTTATTCGAATCGTTCTGTAATGAATTATTATTGTTATTATTGTCATCCACATTACTGTGGTTGCAATAATAATAATAATAATTGTCACATGACGACGGTGAAAGAGGTGTTGAATTTGGACATGAGGAACATAATTCACAAGTTTTGTTGTTTAGAGTTTTTGCAATGAGGTTGTTCCATCTTGTTGCAACTGCTTGGTCCTCTGCTCCTATCACATTTAGGGTCTTCAATGGTACAATCTCTTGAAACCTGATGAAAATTGAAATTAGATATAACAAATTAATGATTTCATATATAATAATACTATAAAGAAGTAATTAATTAAATAAAGATCCAGAGTAATTATTAAAATATACCCAAGAACATAAATATCGGCGGCATCCTTGAGATTTAACCAATCTTCCAAGTCAACAGCTAAGCTTCCAATAGGAGATCTTCCAGCAACATTCCAAGTACCAACAAACACCCTGAAATACTAGTATTATTATTTCAATACATAATAATTAATTATTTATTATATTATATTATATATTCTTATTATTATTAGTATTAATCACATCAATTGAAAAGAAAAGAAAAACTATATCTATTTAGTAATTAATAGAATTAACTTAATTAATTACCTTAGCTTGTTTGTTAAAATGCATGGATCAAATTCCAGAGACCCAAGGGAGAGATCTCCACCACCATAGTCACCATCAATCTCGTCTTCTTCTCCTCCATCTGCAATAATAATAATAAAGCACCCATGTCTAAATTTAAAAGCATAAAAATAAATAATATATTGACAAAAAAAAAAGAAAAAAGAAAAAAATTACCTTCTATTTCATATAAACTGAAAGATGGTTTAATATTATTATTGTTACCATTGTGATTAGCATCATCTTCCTTTTTGATATTGCTAGAATTAAACCAACTTCGTAGCCTCCTATAATACCTTATTGGCATCTTTTTATGTACCTCCATGGCTAAAGAAGAAGAAGAAGAAGAATAAAAGGAGATTTAGAAAAAGAAGAAGAAGAATTGGATTTTGAGTCCATGCATGGGAAGAGAGGATCCAAGAAAATAGGCAAAATGAGCCAATAGAAGAACATTCTCTTCTGCTTTTTCGATCTTCACATCATCCAATATGAAATAAATTAAAGTTGGTTGGTTGGGTTTGCAATAAAAATGGGTTTTTATTGTGTTAATCGTCCCTATGCAAAAACAAGAGGGAAGTGACAAAATAGTGAGAGAGAGAGAGAGAGAGAAAGAATAGCTTAGGTTCTTCAAATTGGGTTACTAATCCTACTTCTTTTCAGCGTTAAACACGAGGGAGGGAAATAAGAAGAAGAAGTAGGAGTAGTAGTCATTAGTCAAGTGGGAATTGAAAAAGAAGCTTCATTGCTCTAAACACATGGACATCAGGATAAGCTGAATTTCTCTTTTTTTTTTTTTATCTTTATTTTATCCAAAATTTTATTTATACACCAAAAATTAGTCACTAAATTAACTATGGTATATTTATATATAAATATATATTATTTAATTTATTTTTAATATATATTTTATATTTTAGCATATATTATATATGAGTGATTAATTTTTTATTTTAAATGTGCACATATTCTTCTCCAAATACATTTAATGCGGGTTTTTTAGAAATAAATAAAAAAATAATATTTACATGCATTTTTAATTTTTTTTTATCATCTTAAACATTCAATTATTTATTACAGACAACAATAATACAGACAATAATTACGACATAAGTTAAGAAAATATAACACATTTGTTGGCAGCGCAATAGCATTATTATAGTCATTTCTGGTAGCGTTATAGTGTGATAATATAGCGAAACTTCTCACCAACGATGGCTATATAATTCTTCCTTTCTTCCAATAACTTTCATCTTTCATATATTCTTTCTTATTTCTCTCAAACACAAATTCTTCAAAATGGTTAACGAGCGTATGGTAATTGTTGTGTATCTAATGCAACAATATTACGCAAAGATGATGGTGTATATTTTGAATGTAGTAATTCTATTATCATTCATATTATTTGGCATAGTTACATTCGTTTATAGAATTTGAAAGTTTGATTTTGGTCAATATAAAAAATGCTTGGAGTTAAGCATGTTTGAAAAATTGAGTATCAATGCATTTCATTAGATGCCATGAGAAATATTCGGTATAAGGTATCGTGACTAAAGGATAACGATAATGTACGAGCTATATATATTCAATTGTTATAGAAAGATTATGACTGAACAAGTAATGGAGATTTGCATTGAGTTGGCGGACTTTTCAGTAGTTCTTCTTCCTCATATGTAGTCCCAAACAGGTTGTATAGCAAGACCTAATCAGGTGAGAAGAACTGAATCCTCCATAAGAATTCAGTATTCTCTCCAAATTAAATGCCTGAACCTAAAGTTGATTTGTTGTTCAAAGAGTCTGAGTCAGACGAGGAGTTGATCGAATCTGGTTCTGATAGTGCCATGACGATAATATAGAATTTGTCTCAGAAATTCAATTATCGTCTTTTACTTCCTCACGGCATATATTGCCACCATTGTTACCACTTTGTAACTGAACCCAACTTCTAAGTAATTATTCGATATTGGACCTAGATGTGATGTAAGTGGAGCTGATGCCTTTTGGCCAGGGGGTGTTGACGATTATAACACAAATAGGAGCGTGAAACTAAAAGTTGGTCATAGATTCTACGGTAGAGAGTCCTTTCACATTGCCATAAAACACTACATCATTTTTCGGATCAGAGTGTACAGTATCAGATTGTTGAATTTAATTATCTGAAATATCATTGTCAGTGTAGATATTATTTGCTGTAGGTTATCAGTAGAACATTCGAGTTGTATATCGACAAAATCTTAGTTATCAGAATGTTTGTAAATACGAGACTATGCACACGTACTTAACACCAACTATATCTCAAGATCAATCAAATCTCGACAAAAACTTGATATGCAAAGTGATCTTTTTAATCTTTTTCATAATTTTTTTCATGATCTTTTCCATAATTTTTTGCATCTTTTTTATATAGTTCAAGATCTGTTTCGTTTCTATAGTGCTAGCAACAAATATGCTATAGCGCTCTTCCTCAATTCCACAACATTTGACTACGAAATAAAGAAACAATACCTAAAAAAGATTAAATAAAAAAAATTTAACTAAAAACGTAAATATTATTTTTTGATTTATTAAAAAAAAGCATTTAATGTGTGTCTGTATATGTTTTTTGAAATGATTTTAAAATGACTATTGCATAGAGTGAAATTTTATTTACCCACAAGTTTTAATTATTGGATTATTATTTATTATATATTTTTGGATGAACTTATAACTTTAAATAAATTAATAAAATGCGACTTGACGAGTACAGAAGATCTAACAATGTACTAGTATGTGATAAGATGACCTATTATATTGTTAGACATTTTTTTTTAGTGGCATATTGTTAGACATTTGGAGTAATATCTCTTCCTATTCATATTATTTATTGAATATAAATTATATGAGTTCCATTAACAAATCAATTATTTTTTCAACTAATATCAACTATTTTTTAAATTATCATTTTATTTAAAATTTTGAATTACAAATTTTAAACTCTCCAAAAAAGTGAGAATTAAAAAAATTTTACAATAAAAAATAAAAATTAACTAATATTAAGTTATTAACTAATTAAAATTTATTTTCTATACTTATCCAAATTATATTCAGATATGAGTTATGAATATATTAAATTTTTAAAATGATAAATAATTATATATTAAAAATTCAATCTTTAAATATATTAAATTGTTCAAAATAATAACTATCTTAAAACGAATGATTTTTTAATATAAATAAAAAAATTAATTATTAAAATAGTTAATATATATAAATATATTTTTTTTTGTTTTTCACGATATTCCCCAACCCGACAGGTTAAGGACTAATCTGTTGCGGATCTGAGCTCCATTTAAGGATCTGCCGCTGGCCAATGGGTTGCTGCATGCACAAGGCAAGTTTCGAACCCCCCAACACTTGCTTAAGCGGACGAATGAGCTAACCACTCGATCAACCCAAGTTGGTTAATATATATATATAAAAATTTAAAAGAAAAAAAAAAGACGGGGGTTGCAAACTTGCAATAAATGACTGGATCCAAAAGGGAAAGAAGAAAAAGAGATATAGGCCTCACAAGGTTCCATCAAATGTTTGATTATTAGAAGGCCCGTTAGGTGGTGGTGCTGATCACGTATGTCCCATGGACACCTACGTGACATTAATATTATTATTATTATTGCATACTATAAAGTCAAATAATTTTGTATAATAATAATAATATTATTATTATTATTATTTATTACAATGTTGCATTGTTGCTCCACTTGGACCATATAGAGAATGAAGAATAATAAGGCTATTGTTAGTATTATTGTAACTAAATGCGGTTTTCTTGCTCTTGTTTTCTTCTTCTAAGATCAAATGATTGTAAGGCTACCTGGCAGGTGGTTTGATTTTAATGTGTGTGTGTGTGTCACTAATAATGAATGATATTGATTTCATTGCAGTTTTATAAACTATATTATATAGTATTATTTATGATTATTGTTACACATGTCATAAATAATTTATTTATTTTTTTTAAATAAAAAATTGAATTCCCTAGCTACCCCATAAGCCACGGCTAATATATTTCAAAGATCTTTTTGTTGCTATGGCAGACTTCTTGTGTTTTTCTGGATGAAATGATGAAATAGGATTTTAAAAAAAAAAAAAATTGATTCTTACGGTAATGAAAAAAATTCTTATGGGTTTTTATAATATTTTTCACTTTATTTTATTCTTTAATGTTGACGATGATACTGTATGTGTTAAGAAAACTTTATGGTTAAAAATTAATTATAAAAATATTTATCATCAGAATATATTTATTTAATGATTAATTGATAATTGTTTTAATACTTTATTATATTTAATGTTGTGTGAAAATGTACCTGAAGCTTTATAGTATAATATTTTTTAAATAAATATGATTATACTAATTAAATAAGTTAAACAAAAAATTAGCTAGTGAAAAATATTTTAAACCAAACCTAAAACATGTCTTTCATATGCATATACCTAAAATTACAGGTTGTTTTGATTTATATATATATTAGGATTAGTTGGTGTATGTTTCCCGTAAGTTATTACCTAATACTACTATATATTAAGCTATATGTAAATATCTCAATTTATTTATAAATTTAATTTTGATATATATTGATAACATAATAAATTTTATAATATTATTCAATTAAATTAAAAAATATATTTGCGTGTCCCCTATACGTCGTGAATGACGACATTGAGAGGGAAAAACTGTCGGCGCAGAAAAGGAGTTGCACGACTCGCACAATGCAGGGATTGCGAGAACGACGCAAACTGCGCGACGTGTTGTTAGGTGTTCATGGTGCACACGTCGGCATAAGCTATGGACGACGGCAATTGGTATCTGTGGCGATACGACACCAATTAAAAAAAAAGAGATTGGGCAAGAAGATAGTCACACCAGATAAAAAAAAAGACCGTTTTTAAGATTTAAATAACTATTGCAAATTTTTATTTATTTTAAATTTTAAATTAATATTATTAAAAATTATTTATTTATTTATCATTTGATATTAATTTTAATTTTATTTCTATTATACATAATATATACTAAATTCATTTGCTCCCCATACTTTCTCTTTTTATTTTATAGGAAATGTATCATTACATTTTATAAAATAAAATTAATGGCGTAAGCATGTCGAATGGTGCTTGTGAAGATGTGTCGATAATCTACTTCCGGAAATAATGATTAAAATATACCAAAAGAGCCAAGGAAATCATAAGGTACTAAATAAATTAAAGGGTTTAATTAGGTTGAGAATATTAGTGACGTTCGATATACAATTTTTAAATTCACTATTAATTTTTCATCATACCAAAAAAAAAAAAAATAATAACGGTATAAAGTCTCACTTTGAATCTAAATTTACATTTCATCTTGTGATAAATAAAACAATAAATTAATACTTTAATAGTAAAATAAAGAAAATCATGCCATCATATATAAATATTACATAAATAGTCGATTAGGTTTCGTAGAAAGAAGGGGAACTTGCATGGTGGTGGTTGGAGAGCTAACTTCAGCCTACCACTCCAATAAGATCTACGAGATTTGATATACATACTCCTAGTAGTAGGCTCAATTTTATGGAAATGGAGGGTATGTGTGTGCTATGTTTCGATATAAATTCATAGGAAACTAGACATATATGTGGGACAGTTTTTTGTCAGTGTAAGGTAAAAGAAATTGGACCGTGCGTGTTCTTTGGCTTTAAATTTTTTAATAACAAATCACACGATTCGAGTTGTATGCCAAGGGAATTAAAATTTCGTATCGTTGAAATTGGACCCTACGATTTTCTTAGTATGAAATGTGAGTGCAAATCGCATGGTCCGAGTTCCATGCTGAGAATTCGAATTGGGGAGCATTGAACTCGGACCCTCCGTTTTGTGTGAGGGTTTAGACGAACTCGGATGGTCCGAATTGGTTCCTATTTTTTTTTTTTTGGGGTTCAGGTTAACCTAGTCGAAGAGTCCGAGTTCATTAAAGATGCCTATATAAAAGTGTGAAGTGAACTGGTGGGAGCTTAGTGGCGTCTTCCTCCTTCTTGAACGGCTGCTTCTTCTGTCTCTTCTATCTGGTTTTTTCATTACTTGTTTTGATTTTGAAAATCTAGTAGCTAAGGTTATGTTTCTTTTTTGGTGAGTGAAGAAAATGAGTGACAGAGTATTACTAAAAATACATTATTTTGGTCAGATTTTGTTACAAACGACTGAAGGAGTAAAATTTATTTGTGAGAATCCGCTAGATGTTGTTATTCCTTTTATTATCTCATTTGAAGAGCTCAAAGGTGTGATCTGTGAAAAGATTGATTCTGAGAGGGCAAGAAAGATATCCTGTATTCTATACAGATATCCCATACTGGTGTTTGGTGGATTCGTCCAGTATCAAACCAAATATGTGACGGACGAAGCAAGCATGCAGGAGATGTTTTCAATGTATATTGAAAATCGGTCTTAGATCTCGTTCATCGAGTTGTATGTTGAGTTTGAACAATCTGAGGCTGAGCGGAATATTCTACGAAAATATTATAATAGTGACAGTGAAGAAGAGTTCGAAAGTAACTACGAATTTGTTGGTCCAGATGGAGATGAAGATCAAGGTGACGGAACCATGGCTGCAGATGTGACAGAAGTGGCAAATGCACTCGCAAACGAAGTGCCATTTGAGGAGCTATCATTCATGCGAGTTTTGGACTTGGAAGCCATGCATGTTCCGGAATTTCCGGAATATATGACTGCAGGTACGTAATCGTGGTATTAGTGTTTTTTTAGTTAGTCATTGATTGACTTATAAATAATTTACTTTTTATTTACCATTATTTAATCATGCGTTGAAGTAGTTGTCATGATCGAACCGGTGCTCGAACCGTTCAGGTGTTTTTGAATTTTTTTTATTGTTATATGCTACAAGTAGTTATTAGAAAATAATATTTAAATTCTCTATAATATGGTTATTACAAATTGCATGAGTTTGTAGTTAATATTCGCACAGGTTCGATCCGTTGTACGATTCATACCCCATGAACCGGACTGGTCCGGTTCGTTGGGTATGTCGGTCGAACCGGTTGATCCGGTCCGGTTCGTTGGATTTGCCGGTCGAACCGACCGGTCCGGTCCGTTTTTACATTTACTTCTGATGTTCTTATTTTGTTTAGAGTGACATAATAACATGTTGTCAGGTTAGGATTTATAGCATACTAGCTGTAGTGAAATTTGATTTACCTTTAGTATCGATTTTGAAATATCTGCGTATTAATGTAATTTTTCCTATGGTGGTTGTACCAGCAGAAATTTCTATTGTCGCAGATGGTGAATTTGCCGTTGGTATGGAGTTCAGTTCCAGAGAAGCTGTTATTAAGGCGGTAAAAGAGTATACCATACGACGAAGCGTAGACTACCGGGTGTATGAGTCTGAGCCGTTGACATTTTATGCCAAGTGTACACAGTATGTGTCAGGGTGTGATTGGCTTATCAGGGTTAGCTTGATTAGCAGGAAGTACTGTTGGGTTATAAGGAGGTATAATGGTAGCCACACCTGTACCAGAGCCACCATTTCACAGGATCATTTGAAGCTGGATTCTATCACAATTGCAGAAGCAATAAAGCCACTGGTTGAGGCTGGCCCCTTCTTAAAGGTAAAATCGGTTATAGCAGAAGTGCAATCGAAGTTCAACTACACCGTCAGCTATCGGAAAGCATGGTTGGCTAAGCAAAGGGCAGTAGAAAAAATATTTGGAGGTTGGGAAGCATCGTATGAAGCGTTGCCTATATGGTTTGAGGCCATGTGTCATAAGGAGCCATCAGTTGTTGTCCATTTTGAGACTATGCCTGCATATCAAGGCGATGACTTGGTGGGTGATATTCGGGTACTGCATCGAGTATTTTGGAGTTATTACCCTTGTATTAGGGCATTCAGACATTGTAAGCAAATTGTCCAAGTGGATGGGACTCACTTGTACGGAAAGTATAAGGGTTGTCTACTAGTGGCAGTTTCACAGGATGGCAACAACAATATCGTCCCAATTGCGTTTGCTATTGTGGAGGGAGAGACTTCTGATGCATGGCACTTTTTCCTTAGTAACCTGCGTCAACATGTTGTAATTCGGGATGGTGTGGGTCTAATATCCGACCGGCACGAATCCATCAATGCAGTTGTGGAACGTAGTAACGGAGCTTGGTCACCTCCTAGAGCTTTTCATATGTTTTGCATCAGGCATATAGAGTCGAATTTTCTGAGAAAGTTCAAGGCACCGTACCTTTAAAAATTGGTCGTCAACATCGGTAACCATTTAGTAAATTTAAGTAAGTTTTTAATAGATTTCCCTTAAATAATTGTATTGACCTCTATTACTTTTCTTTTTTTATGTTGTGATCCACCAGGATATTCGAGGAGGGTGCCGGAGTACGAAGTGCGTTACCAGTGGTTACAGAAACGGGGCGAGGCATACACAAACTGGTTAAACTGAATTCCTCGCAAACATACGCATTGGCCTTTGATGGTGGATACCGATGGGGTCACATGACGACGAATCTAGTGGAATGCATCAATTCGGTATTGAAGGGTGCATGCAATCTCCCAATTACTGCTCTTGTGAAGGCAACATTCTACAGGCTAAATGAGTTGTTCACCCGAAAAAGAGCGGAGGCGGAAGCCCGGATCAATGCTGGCCATGTGTTTTTTGATATCGTGACCTCGAAGTTGCATGCAAACCAACTTGCATCAGGAAACATTCAGGTTAGTTACTTTGACCGGCAGAATGAGGTTTTTGAGGTGCGTGAGATGCCAAGCGGACTGGAGTTTGCAGTCGATCTACGTGGCCTTCGATGTGACTATGGTGAGTTCCAGGTGGACCGGATCCCCTGCAGACATGTGTTCGCATGTTGTTCCAACCAGCGACTGGATTGGCAACTGTATGTGCATGATGTGTATAAGATGGACCAAGTGCGGCGGGTGTACCGAGTAAGGTTTAGGCCACTAGGTAATCCTACTACATGGCCTGCTTACCACGGACCTCGGTTCATACCGAATCCGTACCTGAGACGGGTAACGAAAGGTCGCCCTAGGATGACACGCTTTTTGAATGAGATGGACACGCGGATGTTACGTCGTCCTAGGCGATGTACCCTATGTTGGGCTGAGGGACATAGTCGTAGCAGATGCCGTCAGTCAGCTGGTGTAAATACCAACAGAGATGCCCCTTAGGTTCACAGTTATAAGATGATCTTGTATAATATAACATGAATGAGCAAATTGAGTTAACATGACCTGATATATGTAACCTTATAAATTATGACAATCTAGTATTATAACATATCTGTAGCATTATATAATATGACCTCATGTTTCCAAATGAGGTATATTGAGATGATATCTGTAACAACATATTAAGATTTTATGAAACATTAATACATAGTCCAGATGGTTAAAACATCGATAAGTTCATTACCACATAAGTTCTCTAAACATACAATATAATCTTACCATAGTCCAAGTCATTAGTACATAATGTCCAACACATACAAATTACTCTAAACATAGTCCAAATCATTAATACCTAAATAAATACATTACAACACAACTACTTTCTTATTGCCCACTTTACATCCTTCACAAAGTTCTTGCATTTTTTGGCCGCTTTTTTGAAGACAGAAGGAGTGTAGCGATTAGCGCTCCGACGTGGCGGATCAATCCTCAGATTGTAACCTTTGACGTTGTCATCCGGAGTGCGTGCCTGACCTGTATACAATTTTAAATAAACAAGTAGAGGCAGCACATTATGTATTCAAACCAACATAGATACCACAAATCAAGAAGGAAAACCCAATCAGAGATACCATTTATGAAAATAAAATAAATAACTAATCGAACATGTTAAGCAAAATAGTTAACATAATACCATCGTTACGAGATTCTTCATCCTCATCGAACTCTTCAATTTCATCCTCCTCATCATCGCCCTCGTCATCCGGGTCATCTACTAGATACTCATCGGTTTGTTGTTCGAGTGTGTTATTGTCTTCTGTAATGAGTCCCATGTTAAGACGGTTAGGATTTTGACTATTAAGAACTCCACGTCCACCCTCACTCCTACTAGAGTCAACAGATACGAACCCTCCAGAAGCAACGGATGAGGTATGGCTTGGATACCTCGCATCCAACGAATATCTGTCTGGCATGAACTCAGGCTAATGGCCATATTGTGATTGTCCTGCATCTGCAGCCATGAACCCAAGCAACTGGCTAAAAGAACCTCCTTCTCTTATTTCAAACTGTGACATACCCCAATATTGTTGATGTATTGGAACTGATGGGGTGAACTATGTCTGAGGTAGATACTGGGTTAAGGACTGAGATATATCTTGTGGAAGCAGATTTGGAGGTGATATATGTGGCTCCTGTTCTTCATTGTCATCATCCATATCCTGACTACCCTCATCGGTATCCTGATTACCCTCATCCATATCCTCATTACCCACATCCATGTCCTGGTTACCTTCATCATTCTCTTCACCCACAAGATTCGACAAGGCTAAGCGGTCCCCAAATTTTGCTCGGTACCAGTTCATGTAACTATTCAATGGATGCTGTGAAGGCATGGGAAGCTCAGAAAGAACGTAGTGATACCTTTTTGTCCAATGCATCACCCAAATTAAATGACTCGGTGCCGTGGCCCAGTTAAGATTCTTAGGACCAGTCAGAACCTCTCCATGCGCCTTATCCAGATTCCGCTCCTGATTAAGTACTCCCTGAACGAAACCGAACTGTCGCCTAACCCTATCGGTGGCATGCCACTCGATACATTCAAATGACACCAATGGAACTGTAGCGCTCCAGACAACCGATTGCATGTAGATTTCAACAGAAATTATGTTCGGATCCACACGATCCACAGCATAAGCAACCCAGGCAAACTTGAAAAAACAAAGGAAACTCATTATTACAACCCACAATTCAAATAACAATAACAATGCTTCATAGTTTTGTCCAAGACCCTAAACCCGTAACTAATACTTATTTAATTAAAACACACCTGGCCTTCCTGAAGTTCATCAAAGGCCTTCCTAAAGTGATCTAGCTTCAGATATCTATATCGTCGGTCACCACGCTCCCAGTTACGCCACCTAATTTGATATTTTCAATTAGCTCAACTAAATCTTAAATATAAAGATACAGGTACATTGTAACATAATATTACCTGTTTGCTAGCGAAAAATTGCGGGATTCTCTAGGAAGCGGCGATAGATATGGCAGTCGCATCCAAGCCCAACCGAGCAGAAGTGTTAGTGGACCATCTATTTCCTTACAGTTATAACGAGATGCCCTGCATTACGCCCTGTAGAGGTATGCTAGGCATGTCGAACCCCAACTATACTGTCCAATATTGACAAAATCACGAAGCAATGGTAGAAATTTCCAATGCACACCTGCCCCAGACTTATCCCCAAATAAGATCGTCCCGATCAGCAACATAATGTGGCACCTCATATACCTCTGTATACTGATTTCATCAGTCAACTCTAAATTCTCTTTTAGATTCCATAGTCAGGTCAGTTTTATGCAGCTAGATCTACAGTCCTCTTTACGCGGTGCAACGCCAAATTGAAGCAAACACTCCACCTCCATGGCTTCAAAACTACTCATTGTCATCCCTGTGACTGGAAGATCATCTGTGGGAAGACCAAGAATTAGAGCCACATCTTCAAAATTCACGGCACATTCACCAATGGGAAGGTGAAACGTATGTGTGTCTGGGTGCCAACGTTCGATTAGAGCATTTACCAATGCTTTCTGACACTGCACTATCCCAATCTGAGATACATGATAGAAACCGGTAAGTCGTAAATGCTCCTCCACCCTATCGTTGTACCAATCCGGAGGAAGTGGATGGTTATATGTCAACATTCTTAATTTCTACAAAAAACATAACAAATTACTAGTCAGATAATTAATAATTACTAACTTACCATCATCAATAATAAAAAATATTAGTAATCAATATATGTCATCATTCATATTCTAACAACGGTAACAATTAACTTGCTAATAATGATGACTACAATTAAAAAAATTTAAATATTCTCATAATAAAAAATCTAACGTGCCTTAATAAAAATAATCCTACTAATCATTCAGTACTAACAATTTCTCACAATAATAATAACATTTAACTTCATCCATAATAGTTATAATTAATTTTTTAAAAAAGATTTAAAAATGATTAACGTTCTTTAAACATAATTATACTAAAAATTAATAAAAAATTAAAAACAAAATTACATTCTTTACTGAAAGACCTTATCATTCTGTTTACTTATTTATATTCGAAAACTAACAAGAATAATAATAATGAATTTTCTAATAATAATATTTATAATTAAAAACCTGTAAAAAAATTTTAGAATAATCTAACAAATATTGAAAAATAGTAATAATCATCATTCTATTTATATTCTTAAATTGCATTTCTAACAACAATCATAATAATTAAATTTTTAATAATAATAATAATTAATTATAAACATAAAAAATTTATAAAATTTAAAAAATTTTTAAAAAAATTTACATAATCAGGATCACTGAGATAATGAATAATATGAAGCTCAAATCGATCAACATCTTTAATTTTATATTTTTTTGGCATGATTATTTCTCATCCACCATGCAAAGCTCCGCGCAGATACAGAGAAAGGAAGAAGAAGGTCAAGTTGAGAGTGAAATGTGAGAGTGAATTGTAATCGGATGGTGAGAGAGGGTTGAAGGGGCTTTGTTTGGTTTCATGACACCATTTCGGGGAGCAACAACAGCGCGACGCGTGTGCAGGATTCCCTCAACTCAGACCGTGCGATTGGTACAATGCAAATCGGAGGGTCCGTGAGCTGTATGGAACTCGTAGGGTCCGAGTTCTAATCTCCCCTGAACCAAAAACTTGTGAAGCAACGCTTTTCGGAGGGTCCGTGTTGTGCTGGGAACTCAGAGGGTCCGAGTTGTTTCTCCCCTGACACCACAAACTTGTGAAGCACTTTCCACCCCCATATCAGAGTCCTACACCATGTGTGCATCCATATGCAAATTAAAAAGTGACTCCTAGTATTGACGTGAGCTCTTTTGCTATTTTTATTACGATCTAATTTTATCGGTATATTTAATTACATAATATTATATTAATAAAAATAATTATTTTTTAATTAATAAATTATAATTTAAATAATATAATTTTTTTTATATTTATCTAAAAGATTATAAATTTAAATGTCTCTATCTTTAATAATAATAATAATAATAATAATAATAATAATAATAATAATAATAATAATAATATATTATTATTATTATTATTATTATTAGTTTTTATATTAATTATATAAAAGATATCAATAAATGAAATGACATTTAATATTATATGATAGTCTTAAAAAAAGAAATGTTGTTACATGTTATGTTTAAATTTGACAATAAAATTATGTAAATCAAAATTATTGAATTTGATTTATCCTTTCTCTGTATAAATTGAATTAAATGCATTCGATTTAGTCATACTAGTAGTACATTAAAATAGGTAAATTTGATTTATTAGGAGAGGATATTACGGTATATAAATCAAAGTAAATAAGTTCAATTTATTATATATGACATAACATTATATAAATCGAAGCTAATAAATTTCATTTATATATATATATATATATATGGGCCAATGTTATAAATCGAATTAAATAAATTCGAATTAACTATGAGACTTACCTATATAAATACGAGCAGAACATTAAATTCTCATTAAAGTGGGACTCACAAATCACAATGGCTAATAAGGATAGTTTTTTTAATTCTTGTGTATTATAGAAGGACGATTAAGAAAAAAACGCGAGAGGGAATAAAATTTACTGATAAGGATTCGTTAAGTGTCTTTATCAAATCTTCTACAAGTTTTGTTGAATTTCAAAATACTATAATCCAGAAACCGGGATTGCAGGACATAATGCACCTCGTTGACCATGCCGGACTTCTTTGAAACGCGAAGACTCTTTTACACTTTGTATTTTGAGCTTTAGATCTTATATTCTCCATTTTTTCATATGCTATTGTATATCCCTCTTAGAGGTTGATTTATGGAGAAACAATTTTATATTTTGTTTACTGCTTGTTTGTATTATACTTTCTAGCCGGCCTTGTCTTCGCAGGTTGAGACTAGTATTTGTTATGTATCTCCTTTTCAATTATATATATATTTCTGTCATTTTTGTATATTGTCGGCGTTTTGAGAATATACATATGTACTTTTTCATTTTAGAGGTCGTAACACCTCACCACCTCTAACTTACGACAATAGCGTAAGGCTTTGTGTGGTAGGATGTTACATTATGATATCAGAGTAGTGCGTTCCCATAGAGCCTGAGGGACGGACTGACTATTCTTCTGATGAGCATACTCTGGGTTGTATGTACAAGCTATTTAAGATGTCTGATTGACATATATAGCATAGATTTTCATGAGCATATCTTTGGGGATTCGAAGCACTAGATTTGAGATATTAAGACTGATCACCTTAATATCAATTGTTCGGTGTGAACAATATCCAAATGGCGTCTCGTGGACGTGAGCGAGGTTATCTGGTTGATTTTTGTGACCGCTCTGGAGAATATGGCTGCTGCTATGCAAGCTACTGCTGATAGGTTGAAACAACAAATTGGAAGTGGAAATGGAGTCGGAAATGGACTTGGTAGTGGAGAAAATCAAGGAATTAGAACTCATACAGCTGAAGTAGAGGTTAATGACGTTCATTTAGTGAGATAAAGATTCAAGGAGATTTATGGTAAAGTGGATGAATGATTAAGTTCTTAGTGGTTTATAATCAGAGTGACGCAGCGAAAATATGTGGGAGCATTAATATGGTGAAAAGTGTATAGCCTTTAGATTCCAAGATTTGGAGATGAATATTGAGATGAAATTGGAAGGACCCCTGTAATTGAAACTAAAATTGAGCCTGAAACCTCTAGTATAACCCTTGGACCCCACCGAATGTGATTTGGA
Organism: Arachis hypogaea; assembly: GCF_003086295.3. Classification (NCBI taxonomy): domain Eukaryota; kingdom Viridiplantae; phylum Streptophyta; class Magnoliopsida; order Fabales; family Fabaceae; genus Arachis; species Arachis hypogaea. The sequence goes on from NC_092055.1 coordinate 131,827,101, forward strand.
GGAGTTGCTCATATGAAAAGGTGAGTTTCAGATATGAAATTATTGCGATGGTTAATGGAGGATCGAGAAATGGAAAGTTGACATAGGAAGAACTGCTCTCGCTTACTTTTTAATAGTGATTGAAATTTGAGGACAATTTTTATTAAGGTGGGTAGGATGTTGTTAAGTTAAGAAATTAACCAATTATAATTGATGATGACAAACATTATTTTATTAGGTTAATCACCCAATTAGTTTTGATTGTGTTTAATTAAGTGTTTCAGGCCAAATCAAAAGAAACAGCAGCCCAAATGCAAAGAAACAAAAACCATTGTTGGTGGGCTGTCTAAACAAAGAAAGCCCAAAAGAAACAAAGCAAAGAATTCAGCTGAGCTAAATAAAACAAATCCAACCCAAGCCCATGAAGACTCCATCAAGCTGAAGATCTCCAAAGCCAAAGTTCACATGTTTGCTTCGGTCAGACTCAGAAAAAAGAAAGAGAAAGCTTAATCCAAAAGGCAAAGGTCTAATAACCCAAATCAAACCATTTCAAGCTAAGTCAGAAGTTGAAGGTGATTTATTTCCATTTGCATGCAATTTACTTTCTTTACTCCTTCTCCAAATCTCTGCTACTCCAATTTGGGATAAATGGAGAAAGTGATTTCTGATAATCACTGCTGTGAATCAAAGGCCAAAATTGTTTCTTGGGGATAAAGTTGTAGTTCAAGGGCTCAGATCTGGGTTTATCATTGACCAACTTTTATCTTTGTTGTTTTGAGGCATTCGGTCAAGCAAAAAGGATCTGTTCCAAAATTCCTAATTTAGGGATTAATGGAAGATAGTGAAAGGCTAAGTTGGCAGCACACAGCTCGAAGAGTTGACTCTGAGGAGAGCATCTCAGCAACTTGGAAAGAGATACAAAAGAAAGATTTTAAATTTTTGAAGAAAAGGAGAGAACCATATTTTTGAGTTTGTTCTGAAGAGTTTCTCTGTGAAGAGTTCATCAACTTGGGACAGTGTTTTCTAGTAAAAGAAGTATTCCGCCAAGATGAAGAACTTAAACAGAGTCAACTGAATCCGGTTTAACACATAGCAACTGAGGCTGTTGAAGCATTAATCTCCTTCATGTTTTACAGTTTATAATTTTATTTTCAATGTATATCTTTCTGTAATTTCTTGAGTGAAAAAAGGCAGAAAGAGAGGAATCAAGAAAAAGCCTATGAGTGATAAAAGGCTGAGTGATATACTTGAGTGAAAAGCCTAGAGTGATTTCAGATTTCTTTAGGTTGTTTCTATTGTCTTGTGTCTTGTACCTGTGAGATACCCCTTTCTAAGTTGGGTTAGCACTTAGAGTGGAGAGTTAGGTACTAGCATAACCAAGTCAAGTTAGAATAGAACTTGAGAGGGAAAGGATTGTGTCAATCCTGTGAAATTGGTGTATGTAATACTTTAACTATATTGGAAATTCCACCACTGTTGTGGTGGAGACTGGATGTAGGTTGCATTGCACAAGACAACTGAACCAGGATACATGCTGGTGTCATTCTTCTTCTCTTTCTTTATGTTCTATTTTCTGATATTTATGAGACAAAATAAAATTGTCTCATAAAGTTTCCGTTGCACAGTTCAATTAGAATCTAAGTGAAAGCTTATAAGTAAAGGCTTATTTCATTAATGTAAAAGAAGGTCATAGATTCAACCCCCCTTCTCTAAGTCTTCTACAAACTTCAATTGGTAATCAGAGTCAAGGTCTCAAGAATCAAGCTTCACCACTTGGAGCAAAGGTCCAATGGTGAACAATTTGGGCACTACCACAGTTGCCTACACTCTAACAGAAGGCCAGTTAAACAACAGGCCTCCCTTCTTCAACGGGAAGAACTATGCCTACTGGAAAAAGAGGATGCGGATCTTCATCCAATCCATTGATTACAACATATGGAAGATTGTTGTGAGCGGCCCCAAGATTCCAACAAAGACAAGTGCTGATGGAGTGGTGACTCCAAAAGAAGAAACTGAATGGAACGATGATGACAAAAAGAAAGTGGAGTTGAACGCGAAAGCCATCAACCTTCTACACTATGCTATCAGCTTTGAAGAGTACCAAAAGGTGTCTTGATGCAAGACAACTAAAGAAATATGGGAAAAACTCTAGGTTTACATACGAAGGCACTAAACAGGTCAAAGAAACAAGGATTGATATGCTGCGAAAAGAATACGAGATGTTTAACATGAAGGATGGAGAAAGTATTGATGAAGTACTTGAGAGATTCTCAATCATAATCAACAACCTCGATGCTATGGGTACAACCTACTCAGAACAAACCCTAGTAAGAAAAATCCTTTGAAGCCTCACAAAAGAATGGGAAACAAAGGCCATTGTCCTTGCCGAAAGCAATAATCTAAGTCCCATAACATATGATGAGTTGAGAGGAAAACTCCTTACCTATGAAATCACACACACAAACCAAGACTCAAAGAAAAAGGGAATAGCCCTTAAGTCAAAAGTCGAATAAAAAGAGTGAGTCTAGTGATAGTTTTTTAGATGATGAACTTGTATTTTTGCTAGGAGGCTAAGAAGGCTAATGTGGAACAAAGGCAAGTACAAGGGCTTAAGCTCAAAGGAGTACAAGAAGGACTTGAGCAAAGTGGTATGTCACCATTGCAAGGAGGCTGGACATCTCAAATACAATTGTCCAAAACTTAAAAAGGAGGATAAAGGAAAGAGAGACAAGAAGAAAGTTCTCATGGCATCTTGGGAGGACCTTGAGAACGATTCGGATGAGGAAGAAGACTCTGAATGTGAAGCTCAAATCTATTTTATGGCTGGTGAGGATCAACTTGATGAGGTAAATTACTATGCCCTATCCATAGATGATTTACATGTTATCATAGATGATCTCACTCTGAATTCTGAAAAACTGTTGAATAAATACAATAAATGTAAATCTGAAAAAGAAGTGTTGAAAGATGAAAATGATTTCTTAAAAGAAAAAGTGAAAGAAACCGAATATGCTTTGGATATTATTGAAGAAAACAGATTTCTAAAATCTGAACTTGAGAAACTAAAAGGAAAGTACATTGTGGATCCTTCTCAAGAGCTTATTGCTGAAAATTAAAGATTAAATAAAATAATTAAAAGATTGAATAATGATTTAGCAAATTTTGCTCAAATTTCTAGCAACTTCGACAAATTACTTGCAAATCAAAGACCATTGTTTGAAAAATCTTGGTTAGGATATGTGACAAAAGATAATGCAATTTTTTATAACTCGTTAACTAAATTCATAACCTTTTCTTCAAAAACAAAATCCATCATGAATAAATCTAGTCTGGGACATGTTCCCTCCTATGAAGAGAAATTTGGAAAATATTATTTTAATGAAACTGCATCATCTTCAAGAACTGAACCTGTATCAACCAAGTCGGGTCTGGGCTATATCTCAAAAAATGAAGTTGATTTCAAAAATCCACTTTCTTTCAAAAGAACTTCACATTTGAGAAGCCCATAGGTGTCTAAAAATCCTGGGTAAGATGCATTTACAAAAAGAAAAAGCAACAACAAAAATTATTTTGTCAAGAGAAATGCTTATCATTCAAAAATCAGAAAAACTCAACCTTTTAATAATTTCCAACATCAAAATGAAAATCAATTTCAGCAACATATTTCAGGAAATCATTGCTTTAATTGTAAGAAAACTGGTCACTTTTACTTACAATGCTTCACTGAAAAAAGAAAAGTAGGAAACCAAATTTACAATGCTGTTTGTGACCTTAATGCACTTGGACAACCAAGGTGGATTAACTTCAAAGGATCCAAATTAATTTGGATACCTAAGGTTGATTGAAATCATATGCTGATTTGCCTAGCATCCAAGAAAAAAAAAAGATATGTGGTGCTCGGATAGTGGGTGTTCTAGGCACATGACTGAAAGGTCAACTTTCTTCATCAAACTAAACAAGTATGATGGTGGTTTTGTGACCTTTGAAGATGATGGAAAAGGTAAAATTGTTGCTGTTGGAAAAGTAGGTAATGATCACTCTACTTTCATTGATGATGTCTTTTTGGTTAATGGTTTAAGGTATAATCTTTTGAGTATAAGTCAATTGTGTGATTTGGGTTATTTGGTGACTTTCAAAAGATTGGAGTGCTGTGTTGTGAATGAAAAGACTAATGATGTATTGTTCATTGCTAAGCATTGTGATAATGTGTATGGACTTACTCTTGATGAACTAAAGGATCAAAATGTTTCTTGTTTTCACTCTAAAGAATTTGAAAAGTGGCTATGGTACAAGAGATTGGGCCATGCTAGCATGTTTCAATTAAACAAGCTTGTCAAAAAAGGATTAGTGAGAGGTCTTCCTTTGATAAAATTTGACAAAGACATCACTTGTGATGCTTGTCAAATAGGAAAGCAAACAAAGAGTTCATTTAAATCAAAGGAAGACATCTCTACTAAAAGACCACTTGAATTGCTACATATTGATTTATTTGGTCCAACAAAAACTCAAAGCTTATATGGTAAACACTATGGTTTAGTAATTGTGGATGACTACTCTAGGTTTGGTTGAGTTTTATTTCTTGCACACAAAAATGAAGCGTTTTTGGCTTTTGAAATTTTTAGCAAGAAACATCAAAATGAAAAGGATTTAAAGATCACCTCAATAAGAAGTGATCATGGAACTAAATTTGAAAACCAATTATTTGAATCCTTTTGTGAGAAATTTGGAATATCACACAACTTCTCTTGTCCAAGGACACCACAACAAAATGGTGTTGTGGAAAGAAGAAAAATAAGTATTTAAGAAATGACAAGAGCTATGCTTTGTGAGAGTAATGTTCCAAAATTCCTTTGGGCTGAAGCGGTTAACATAGCTTGCCACATTTTGAATAGAACTATCATAAGAAAATTTTTGAAGAAAACACTTTATGAACTTTAGAAAGGTCACCCACCAAATTTAGATTACTTGCATATCTTTGGATGCAAATGTTTTGTTCTAAATAACAAATATAATTTGGGAAAATTTGAACCAAAGGCATATGAGTGTTTATTTGTAGGATACTCCACAAATAGTAAAGCATATAGAGTTTATCATCAAGATGCTAGAATAATTGAGGAGTTCATACATGTTACATTTTGTGACACTAACGTGGTTCAAAACATTTTGGAAGATTGTGATGCAGGTAATCAAGTTCAAAAGGATGATGAAAAAGGCCAAAATCTTGAGAGTGAAAACTCTGAACAAAATAAATCTAAAACTGCAGCTGCAGAAAATCCTGCAGGAGACAAATTTTTTTTGTCTCATGAATCGGCTGAACATCTTGAAACCACCAGATCATTGAATCCCTCAATGACCGAATCTGCTACTAAGTCCACAAGATCTCGTGAATGGAGATTCCTCAAGAACTATCCTCAGGAGCTTGTCATTGGGGATGTCTCACAAGGTGTCAAAACTCGTTCCTCCACTAGAAAAGCAAATAAAGAAATAAACATTGCTTTTCTCTCTCAAATGGAGTCTCAAAACATCAAGGAAGCTCTTGATAACCCCCTCTTGGGTAAAGGCAATGGAGGAAGAGCTTCATGAGTTTGAAAAGAACCAAGTTTGGACATTAGTTCCAAAGCCAAGTGACAAATAAGTGACAGACACCGAGTGGATATTCAGGAAAAAGTTGGATGAAGATGGAAGCATTGCTAGAAATAAAACAAGATTGGTGGCACAAGGATATGATCAAGAAGAAGGGATAGAGTTTGATGAATCCTTTGCTCCGGTTGCCCGAATGGAAGTCATAAGACTTCTTCTTGCTTATGCTGTTCATTGTTGTTTCAAATTGTATCAAATGGATGTGAAATGTGCATTATTGAATGGTGTGATAGATAGAGAAGTGTATGTGGCACAGCCTCCTGGTTTTGAAAATAAGAAATTTTCTAACCATGTTTTTAAACTTTCTAAAGCTCTCTATGGATTAAGACAAACTCCTAGGGCTTGGTATGAGAGACTTAGTTCTTTTCTTTTGAAAAATAGTTTTCAAAAAGGTACCACAGACACTACTCTATTTATTAAGAATTCTAATGACTCTTTCATTCTAGTCCAAATTTATGTTGATGACATTATTTTTGGATCAGCAAATGAATCCTTTTGTACTGAATTTGAAAAACTCATGACAAGTGAATTTGATATGAGTATGATGGGTGAACTTAACTTTTTCCTTGGACTTCAAATTAAGCAAACAGAAAATAGTATTTTTATTCATCAAGAGAAGTATGCTAAGGAATTAGTTAAGAAATTTGGTATGGAAAATGCCAAACCCATGGGAACTCCCATGCACCCTAATTCAAAATTAGAAAAGGGTGAAACTGAGAAAGATGTAGATGAGACTAGGTATAGAGGAATGATTGGCTCTCTTATGTACTTAACTTCCTCTAGACCTGATATTGTGTAAAGTGTTGGAATGTGTTCAAGATTACAATCAAAACCTAAAGAGTCACATCTTTCAGCAGTTAAGAGGATCATTAGATATGTTTATGGCACATCCAATTTTGGCTTATAGTACCCTAAGATTGATGATTTTTCTGCATTTGGTTACTGTGATGCAGATTTTACTGGAGATAGAGTGGATAGAAGGAGCACATCAGGCATATGCTGCTTTCTGGGAAAGTCCCTAAACATTTGGTAAAATAAAAAGCAGTCCACATCTCAGCTTATTCACTGCAGAGGCTGAGTATATTGCTGCTTCTTCTTGTTGTTTTCAGCTTATTTGGTTAAAAATGCAACTTGCTGATTATAAATTAAATGCTAAAAATATTCCTTTGATATGTGATAATATGAGTACCATTAATATTTCTAAAAATCCAGTCTTGCACTCTAGGACTAAACATATTGAAGTGAGATTTCACTCTTCAAAAGGGAAATATTAGCATTCAATTTGTTAAATCAGAGGACCAATTAGCAGATATTTTCACCAAACTTCTAGCTGAAGACAGATTTTGCAAGCTTAGGACTAATCTAGGGATTTTAAGTCATGATTCATTGTTTGCGCATTGCTTATGTGTTTGTTGAAGTTTTTGTCTCACAGGTTGGGATGAGACAATTCTGGGCAAATGAAGAACCATCTTTCTGAACTTCAATTTCTGGGCTCTAATGTACGTGCTGAATCATCTAAGCCAACTTTAAAATTCAAATTCTGTGTGGTACAATATGTTTCCTTAAACTAAACCACCTCTAGGCCCAAATGAGTGTTACATTGTCCACATGTCATTTTATTTTGTCTTTTAGTTAAAAGGTTTCAATTTTAAATCAATAATTTATTTTTTTAAAAAAATAAAATTAAATCACTTTTTGTGATGTCAAGTCCTTTTAAATGTCTAGTCAAAGTGATGTAGTTGCATGGGTACAAGAAACCTCTTATTTTTTTAATAGTTACTAAACCTCTCTCTTCATAAAACCTTCCACTAACCCTTCGGTTTCTTCCCCCACTACCATTAGTGCTTCTCCTCGTTCAAAACCAAGGTTCAGCCTAACGAGGAAAAAAACCATTCTTTAAAAGCCTCCTCGTGAAAAGGTTCTCAAGCTTCCAGTGAAATCGAAACCCTCTACACGCTCCCAAGACAAAACCTTTACACCTTCACCTTCTCCTCTTACATCTCCTCCTCGCACAGATTCTATGGCTCGAACAAAGAACCCTTCAAGGACGCCTCCTTTCTTCAAGCCACCCGCTCCAACCAGTGCACCTTCCAAGCCCAGCACCTCAAAAGGGAAGCGTCCCGCCACTGAGGAACGTGATCCTGAACCTTCTTGACCTAAGCCTAGGTCTGTTCCCACTCGTCCTCAGAGTGGTAAGCCTCGTATCCCTCTTAAATATGTTAAGGAACCCTCCATTGATCCTTTTGCACACAAATCACACTTCATGACCTCTCACTCAAACTACAACCCTCATCGTTTTCGATCTGCCATGAATAATGATTTCTATGAAGGGGTTATTGCTCATCGCACCTTGTGTCCCACGTTTCTTGTTGATTTACCAAATCTGAAAAAAAAAAGGTTTTGAGTTTGTTGAAAATGTAGTATTTCTGGACTGGAGCCATATTTTTAAAATCAAAAAACCAGTTTACCCAGTTTTAGTCAAGGAATTTTATGCAAACATGACTTATCATGAGGGCAGTGTTTACTCCTATATAAAAGGCCGTGACATAGTTCTGAATAATAAAACCATCAGTGATTCTCTGAAATATACTGATGTTGGTGCATGTGCCTATACATCTGGTAAGTGGGATGATGGGGTAGGTCTCTCTTACAATGATGATCTGGCCTATGTACGTGAACACATTTCTTTGATTGATGGCATTACCCCTACTCACAAAGCCCTGGGTTACACTCGTGCTCAGTTACATCGTATAGTGAACCATGTCATCCTTCTTCAGAGTGGCTCATATCAAAGAGTGTCTTACACTGATACTCTAGTTTTGTATGCTATTCTCACAAAAACCGAAATTTCTTTTGCTTACTTAATGGTAAGGTATATGTTTGATTGTGTTAGAAGTGAGAAGAAGGATAAAGCTCTTCCTTATGGCATGTTCTTAACTTGTATTTTTGAACATTTTGGTGTTGGCTTGTCAAATGAGTCATATGAAAATAGACACTCATATATAAAAGGAGGTAGTTTAGTGAAATAGCAGAAAAGCGGACCAACTCGAACTGAAATGGTGGTTCTTGATGATGATGATGATGATGACTATGAACCAGAAGAATCCTCTCCTCCATCTGCCTTGGGTAATTCAACATCCACTGGACACAAAACTGTTTTGTATTAGGGGTGAGCACGGGTAGCGGGTACCCGATTATCTATCCGAACCCGAACCGAACCAATTAAATTGGTTCTGGAACCAACGGGTAATCGGGTCCAACCCGAACCAAACCAATAGCTTTTGTTAGTGATTGGTTCGGGTATCGGTTCTGGGGATGCGGAATCCGAACCAACCCGTGAACCCGATCATATATTAATTAAATAAAAAAATAAAAAAATATATATGGCTTTTAGTGGCTTTTAGTGAGATTATTCACTATTAATATGTTTAGATTTTAATGAGTTTAGTTTTTAATGTATTTGGTGTTTAACATGTTTAGATTATTTATATTAATGTCATATGTTTATTGTACTTGTTGAATTTTTAAGATAAAAATTTGGTTTTTTTATGAATTTCAAAGTCATCGAGTACCCAATTACCCGAACCAAACCAATCCGTTCTTAATCGGTTTAGTTTGGTTCAGATACATACACAAATAAATGCAAATCTGAACCAAACCGAACTAATTATATTTTAATCGGTTCGGTTCTAATTTCACCCTGAACCCGAACCAAACTGACCCGTGCTCACCCCTATTCTGTATGAAGTTGTTAAGGATGTGGTACAAGAGTTTGTCTTTTAGTCAAACCATCTAATTGCTATGAGTAAAGAGCAAAGGAAACTTGCCACCAAGCATGAAAACTTCCTCAGGAAATCCAGAGATAGAGTGGCAGTCTTCTTGAAATTCATTAATAACCTCCAAGAAGATGACAATACTGCCACTGATCCTAAAGAAGATGCTGCTTCTGAAGAGGATGGTTCGGATGCCTAAAATGATCTCATGATGCTACAATCTTCTGTTTACTTTTGTCTCATAAAAATCCATGTCTTTTACTTTTGGACTTTCTTTTATTATGTCTCGGATGACTGTAAACCATTTAACAACTGTTGCTTTTAATTTCTGTTATTTAGATGTTTGAACTTTGCATTAACAGTTTGTTGCAGGTTTGATATTCATTGCATTTCCTCCCTTGATGACAAAAGGAGGAGTAGTAGTAGGTTCCTTGTATTTGATGCACCTTTGTTGCTCTATTTTTGCTGTTGTTATTCTATTTTTACTGTTGTTATTCCTGTTGCTCTGTTCTGTTCAAGTTTGTTTTGGACTGGATATTTGGCTGTTTTGGTACAATTCCTTGGTTCCATTTCATGAGATGTTAAAATTGTTTGAAAATCTTACTAATTGCTTCATCCATGGACAATATATTGTACATAGTATATTATTGTTCCTATGAGAATATATAAACAGGAAAGAAGAAAAGAGCATAAATCTAGGAGGAGCAACTCTTAAAAAGGAAAGGGGGAGAACCACAAAAGCAAGTAACATCACTCAAAGAGAAGTTCTTTAACTTTACATGAATTCAATTCCTTTGATCAATATTACAACTATGTTTGCCATCAAGGGGGAGATTGTTGAGTTAACAAATTAACTAATTATAATTGATGATGACAAATATTATTTTATTGGGTTAATCACCCAATTAGTTTTGATTGTGTTTAATTAAGTGTTGCAGGCCAAATCAAAAGAAACAGCAGCCCAAATGCAAGGAAATAAAAACCATTACTGGTGGGCTATCTAAACAAAGAAAGCCCAAATTAAAGGAAACAAAGCAAAGAATTCAGTTGGGCTAAATAAAACAAATCCAACCCAAGTCCATGAAGACTCCATCAAGCTGAAGATCTCCAAAGCCAAAGTACACATGTTTGCTTCGGTCAGACTCAAAGAAAAAAAGAGAGAGCTTCATTCCTCATTCATTCACTATAAAAGAAAGAAAGAGAAAGCTTAAACCAAAAGGCAAAGGTCAAATCACCCAAACCAAACTATTTCAAGCTAAGTTAGAAGTTAAAGGTGATTTATTTCTATTTGCATGCAATTTACTTTCTTCACTCCTCCAACTCTCTGCTAATCCAATTTGGGATAAATGGAGAAAGTAATTTCTGATAATCACTGATGTGAATCAAAGGCCAAAATTATTTCTTAGGGACAAAGTTATAGCTCAATGGCTCAGATCTAGGTTTACCATTGACCAAATTTTATCTTTGCTGTTCTGAGGCATTCGGTCAAGCAAAAAGGATCTGTTCCAAAATTCCTAATTTAGGGATTAATAAAAGATAGTGAAAGGCTTAGTTGGCAGCATACAGCTCGAGGATTTGACTCTGAGGAGAGCACCTCAGCAACTTGGAAAGAGATACAAAAGAAAGATTTTAAATTTTTGAAGACAAGGAGAGAGAACCAGATTTTTGAGTTTATTCTGAAGAGTTCCTCTATGAAGAGTTCATCAACTTGGGATAGTATTTTCTAGTAAAAGAAGCATTCCGCCAAGATGAAGAACTTAATCAGAGTCAACTGAATTCGGTTCAACACATAGCAACTAAGGTTGTTGAAGCATTAATCTCCTTCATGTTTTACAGTTTGTAATTTTATTTTCAATGTATATCTTTCTGTAATTTCTTGAGTGGAAAAAAGCTGAAAGAGAGGAATCAAGAAAAAGCCTATGAGTGATAAATGGTTGAGTGATACACTTGAGTGAAAAGGCTAGAGTGATTTCAGATTTTTTTAGGTTGTTTCTATTGTCTTGTGTCTTGTACTTGTGAGGTACCCCTTTCTAAGTTGGGTTAGCACTTAGAGTGGAGAGTTAGCTATTAGCATAACCAAGTTAAGTTAGGATAGAACTTGAGAGGGAAAAGATTGTGTCAATCCTGTGAAATTGGTGTATGTAATACTTTAACTATAGTGAAAATTCCACCACTGTTGTGGTGGAGACTGGATGTAGGTTGCATTGTACAAGGCAACTGAACTAGGATACATGCTGGTGTCATTCTTCTTCTCTTTCTTTATGTTCTATTTTCTGATATTTATGAGACAAAATGAAATTATCTCATAAAGTTTCCACTACACAGTTCAATTAGAATCTAAGTGAAAGCTTATAAGTAAAGGCTAATTTCATTAATGTAAAAGAAGGTCATAGATTCAACCCCCTTCTCTAAGCCTTCTACAACCTTCAGATGTGAAACCCAAAAAAATGATAAATGATTGATTAATAAATTAAATTAGAGTGAAAAGGAATAGGAAATTATAAATTTATAATTTGGGGGAGTAAAAATAATTAGGATACGAGTTAAAACACTAATTTTAAAGGTTTTGGCCCAAAGTTGGGCCAACGGGCTAAAACAATTGCAACGAGCTTCACCAGGTCTAAGCTCACACTATTTAAACTCATAATTCACCCAATTCAGCACTAATAACCTCATTTTAGAGAGAGAGGCGCGGTTGAGAAGAGAAGAGGGAAAAGGGAGAAGAAACCCTAGCCTCATTACCTTCAATCTTCAATAACTTTTGCTCCGTAGCTCCGATTGACGAGCCATTTATGGCAACGCGTTCGTCTTGAATCCCTCTTTAATTCTGTCTAGGTATTGTGGTAAGTGAAAACCCTACCCAATTTTCTATTCTCTTCAATTTCGTGTTTTTGGAATATGTGTGAGTTGAAATCTTGTGATTTTGGTTCTTTAGGGGTACTTTAACATGGATTTCAAGTGGGTTCCATCCCAATTTCAAGTAGATTAAGGTAAATAAGCCTAATCAATTCATTATCCATAATTTTATGTAAAATCTTAACTTTAAATGTGAATTAAATTGGTGTAGTTAGATTAAATAAAGAATGATAGCTTATTTGGGTTGAGTTGTGTTACGATTTTGTGGCTTGATTTGGTTGTGGAGCATTTGTAGAGGCTTGATTGGGGTTTGGTGAAGCATAAAATTTGCCGAAGAAGAGTTTTTCCGAGGTTGAGACCGTCGTTAACGAAGGTACGAGTCTTAATTTTGGATAGGCACCATGTAACATTATGTGAAAACCTAGGTTAACTGCCCTAGGATAAGATTGGATTGAAATTGGTTGTTGTTGTGATTAGTTAAATGGATGTATATATGAGTATGCATGATTTAAATTGTTGTGGTGTACTGATTATGATGGTAATTTGATTGCCAATTGAGGCGTTAGTATGGAAATTGAGCTAGAGGTCGAGATAGGATGAGATATTCCTGATTAGGTAAGTGGTGATTGCCATGTGTGAATTGGTTGCTAAATTAATGTGTTTTCGATGAATTGAAAAGTGTTGCATTTTGTCGTTGTGAATGGGTATGTTTGAAGGAATGTGCTAAATGAGTTATGATTGAGTGAATTTGGCTTGAAATGGATAGGGATTGATAAGTAAGTATTTGAAGTGTTTAGAAATGGTATTAGAGTGAATTGTTGATGGATTAATGAGGATTTGATTATATGAATGGCTTGTTAGTTTGATTATGGATGGAAAATTTATGAAATTGGAATGATTATGTTGGAGCTTGTTTGGTTAGGTGTGGAATATGTAAGACTTGTTAAATGAGTATTGAGATGCATGGAATTAACCTTGGAATAGTTTGAAAGTGAATTGAATGGAGTTTTAGTGAAAATTGGCAATTTGGTAAAAATTGAATTTTGACCAACTTCGATGCACCATGACTTTGTGCTTGAAGCTTGGATTGGGGTAAAACCTATCTTAAATTGAAGCTAGTTAATCGATCCTTAAAACAATCTAAGAATGGAAGAAATCGGAATTTTATAGAGAAAGATATGAAGGAATAAAAATTGGTATAAAAAAAATTTGAATTCTGAGATTATGCAGGAAACCAAAAATTTTGGTATGTGTGCCCACACACAGTATGGTGTGTGCGCACGAAACAGAGCAAGGAAAAATTCTCGTACGTGCGCAAGAGGGGTATGCATACGCATGCCCAGAAATTTTGCAAGTTGTGCGTACACACAGGGGTCATGCGTACGCACAAGCTGGGGAACGCTTTTGATTTGTGCGTACGCACAAGGGTGATGTGTATGCACAAGTCCTGTTTTCTCACTTAAACTTTATTTTTGACTATTTGACTTTTTCGGCAAGCTTGTAACCTTCTGTAACTCCCAATTAAGATTCGATACCTAGTTTTTGGGCTTTGGAATGAGTGTGAGTATATGGAATGAATTAAATTGAATTATTTTTGGATAAACGCTTGGTTAAACCGGATAACATGGTTGCAGGGATGGTGGTTTGTCCGACCCGATTGAGATAATGTGTGCGAGGCTCAGTGAGGACAGTGATACGTAACGTCCACTTGAGACTTAAGTGAGAGTTCTCATGAGGACGACGATACGTAACGCTCATGGAGAAAATGAAATTTGATTAGTGAGGATGGTGATACATAACACCCACTAGACTTGAAACTAAGAGTAGAACTCGGTGGGGCGGCGATACGTAACGCCCACACGAGACTGTGAGTACGACTCCGTGAAGACGGCGATACGTAACACTCACTAGAGACCGAATGAATGGTCCCCTATTTGGATTGCGATATGTAAGGCTCATGGTAAGGATGTTTTTTGAGATAGGGATAACAATACGTAACGCCTATCTCAGGAATATTGTCAGGTGCGGGCAACCAAAACACGAGAGCTCATGGCCTGTTTAGGGATAGACATGCATTATCTATATCTGTGTGTATTGATTGGGTGCATATTTTGTGTTTGGCTTGCCTTGTTGAGTAATTGTATCTATATGATATTTGGACTACTTGCTTTATCTATTCTCTCTATTTGTGTATTCTTTGTGTTATTTTGTATGTGTTTGAACAACTGAGAGGTCCCTTATGCTGGCGATGATGATGCTGAGGGCTGTTCTTGATGCGATGTTAATGATCGAATGATTTGGATGATGAAAATGAGTATTGATTGATAATTGAGCTCCCTGGATAGATGCAAGGGATGCGGTTCGCCCCACTTGCTTCGAGTTGAGATGATTATAACATCCTAGGTAGATGCAACGGATGCGGTTCGCCCCACTTACTCTGGGTTGAGATGATTAGAACTCCCTAGGTAGATACAGTGGTTCCCCCCACTTGCTCCGAGTTGAGAAATTGAGAGTACTAGTATAACCGATGATTTGTATTAGGATTATTAAGATTTACTAAAACCGTTGAGACTAATGATGATAATTGATACCATTGAGATTGAATGATGTTAATAATAATTGTCAGAGACTGATAAAATCGAAAGGACTTAATACTAAAATATGGACAATAATGATATTGAGAGAATTAATATGAAAAGAACTGAGATTAGAGATAGTTGATAAGGACTGAGACTTAGTAACTTAACCTTGTTTGATTTAGAAAAGGACCCTAGGCTTGAATCTGGTGTATTTTTGGAGGTCAGGATTTCCTAACAGGTTCATATCTTTTTACATAGTCTCTATTTGGAATTATTACCCTACTGGTAACCTTCGGGTTCTCACCCATTGTCAGATTTTGTTTTCAGATGCAGGACGTAATGTACCTCGTTGAGCGTGTCAGACTCCCTGGGAACGCGAAAAATCCTTTACACTTTGTATTTTGAGCTTTAGATCTTATATTCTCCATTTTTGCATCTGCTATTGTATATCCCTCTTAGAGGTTGATTTTTGCATCTTATATTTTCTTTATTGCTTATTTGTATTATACTTTCTAGCCAACCTTGTCTTTGTAGGTCAAGACTAGTATTTGTGATGTATCTCCTTTTGAATCATATATATATTTCTGTCATTTCTGTATATATCGTCAACATTTCGATTGTGATGCAATTATTTGTTCTATCATCTTTCTTCACAGGCTCCTAGCTATATTATTATCTTTCAAATACACATATGTATTTTTCTATTTTAGAGGTCATAATACCTCACCTCCTCTAACTTACAACTATAGCGTAAGGCTTTGTGTGGTAGGGTGTTACACCTCCATGTCTCGTACCATTACTCATGACGCGTGGGCCACCACACGTCTTCCCCCATCCTGTCGTCAATAGGAACCTGTCGACATTCACTGGGTCTCTAGACACTGGCTGCTCCCTACCGAACTGGCGTTTCATCTAATCAGCATGGTGAAACTCGACAATGTTGAAGCAGACGAGGGGAACAATAATCATCCTTGTCTCCCACTCTGCCTCATCTCTCAACCGTTCTGAGCATAGGGCTAGGTCGTCGCATGGTGTCCATAGGAACTACATTAGTAAATTGTTATATAACTGTCAAGTTCAGTGCATTACATAGGATAATTAACCATTTACAGACAACTAAATAAAACTAAATCGCATACCTCGTACAACTGCAAGCGATTTAATGCACCACGCCATCGGAGGACCCTTTATTCGTACTAGTTCCTACTCTGCCAGGCCATACCAATCAACTTGTTCAAATATGCAACAACTACATTATCTCACTTTATGCAATAAAAGGATGAATTACATAAATAGAAAGCACAAAAATCGTAACTGAAAATAATTACCTCACGGCCAGAGGAAATGTTAGGACCTGTTTATCGGGAGAACACTTAGAAAACCTATGGTATATCCACAAAATGAGGATAGGAGTCCAACCGACAATGTCCGTGGTATCTCAATGTGCTGCATGGCATAAAGAGTGGTACGTCCATGCAAGCATAGCGGATCTCCAAGACATACTACGACACCTCTCGAAGTCTGCCAACAGTGATAGCCATCTGATATACATCTGATTGTTTGACTTGTCGGTTATCAGGTAACTACCGATCAACAACACGATATAACACCTTGTGTACTGTCAGAGGGTGGTTGCATCGGCAGTAGCTGGCATATGCCGGACCCGGTCTCGCAGCCATGTTATCTTGATGAAAAATAATTCTTTTCTCTCCGCACCCTGTTGCTGAGCATGAGGAGGCCTGGCACCTAGGAGGTCCTCTACCCACTCTTAGGTCAGGTGCTAGTACTATGTCTGAAAGTCACGCAAGCATCCACCCACAGGCTCTCCGTGCGTGCGTAACCTTAGGTGGTACGTAACGTTCTACAGGGTGATCGTGCACTCACCCCAAGGCAGGTAGAAAGTGTGGGTCTCTGGACGCCATCGCTCCAAAAAATGCAGTAATTAGAAAGTTGTCAAAGACAAAGTCCCTGAGCTGCACCGTGTTGTCGAAACCAGCCTCCCTCAAGTAAGGGACAATGACGTTCGAGGGTGCAAAAATGTGGCTCACTCACCTAGGGAGTAGTAGGTGTGACTCTGTTAAAAGATAAATGTAGTTTTAACAAGTCTATATTCAATTATAAAGAATTTTATTTCCACATAAAAAGATAAAAATTAATAATAAACAATTATTTCATATTTCAGAATAATTAACTATAAAAATCTAATTAATAATAATTTATCAAACATCAATGCAAGATATTGAAAATTAAAATTGAGAATATAATGTTTTATTTAAATACATGTAAAATAGAATAAACATTTAATAAACAAATTAAAGCTAATAATTACAATTAAATTAATTAAGAATTTTAATTAAATTAATTAATTAACATTTATTAATTTGTACATTCTACACGACCTAGCAAATTTTAATAACATGACAACCTAATTTATATGTATAACAACATTTATTCTATAAAAGTATCCTAACTTTAATTACATGCTCAATCTCTTAAAAAAGAAAAAAGATTAAAACTAACCTCGAAGTCGATCGTTCCTGTAATGTGTCAAGTTGCGTTCAGGCAGTTAATGTCTCTGTCCAGTGCGCTCGCGCATGCCATAAAATCTGAGTATCTCACGAATATCAAGAGAAACGTTTGAAAAAGGAAAAAATGAAGGAAATAGAGGAGGAAAAGGACCAAAGGGACATTGTGAACGAGTTTTTTATATAGGAGCGTCTAAGCCTTATCTCATTTACAGTGTAAATGAGATAAAGTACCTTATACAACATGTTTATAAACGAGATATATGCAAAACGTGACGTATTTTATTTCGTTTACAGAATAAATGAGATATACTCAAAGTGAAATCGTTTACAGTGTAAACGAGATAAGTAAAAAGATGAATTTTGGTGAAAATACTATAAATTACTTATTTTAGTAAATAAAATATTTATTTTATTTATTTAAAAAATTCGATTAATAGTGGTAAAGAATAATTTGATAATATCTTAATGCAATAAAGAAGATACAGATAAAATTGATATTTTGCAAAATTTGTTGCTTGTATTTAATATTTTCACCAAACAAGATATAAGTATTATTTTTTTCCTATTTTAATATTTTTATTTCTATTCCACCATTTTTGTATTTCTATTTTAACATAATGTATTTATTAAAGGTAAATATTAATTATTATTATTATTATTATTATTATTATTATTATTATTATTATTATTATTATTATTATTCCACCATGTGTTTGATCTTATCGTAACACTCCCCCTTGGATGACCATTTAGGATTATTGCCTCGTACAACTGCAAGCGATTTAATGCACCACGCCATCGGAGGACCCTTTATTCGTACTAGTTCCTACTCTGCCAGGCCATACCAATCAACTTGTTCAAATATGCAACAACTACATTATCTCACTTTATGCAATAAAAGGATGAATTACATAAATAGAAAGCACAAAAATCGTAACTGAAAATAATTACCTCACGGCCAGAGGAAATGTTAGGACCTGTTTATCGGGAGAACACTTAGAAAACCTATGGTATATCCACAAAATGAGGATAGGAGTCCAACCGACAATGTCCGTGGTATCTCAATGTGCTGCATGGCATAAAGAGTGGTACGTCCATGCAAGCATAGCGGATCTCCAAGACATACTACGACACCTCTCGAAGTCTGCCAACAGTGATAGCCATCTGATATACATCTGATTGTTTGACTTGTCGGTTATCAGGTAACTACCGATCAACAACACGATATAACACCTTGTGTACTGTCAGAGGGTGGTTGCATCGGCAGTAGCTGGCATATGCCGGACCCGGTCTCGCAGCCATGTTATCTTGATGAAAAATAATTCTTTTCTCTCCGCACCCTGTTGCTGAGCATGAGGAGGCCTGGCACCTAGGAGGTCCTCTACCCACTCTTAGGTCAGGTGCTAGTACTATGTCTGAAAGTCACGCAAGCATCCACCCACAGGCTCTCCGTGCGTGCGTAACCTTAGGTGGTACGTAACGTTCTACAGGGTGATCGTGCACTCACCCCAAGGCAGGTAGAAAGTGTGGGTCTCTGGACGCCATCGCTCCAAAAAATGCAGTAATTAGAAAGTTGTCAAAGACAAAGTCCCTGAGCTGCACCGTGTTGTCGAAACCAGCCTCCCTCAAGTAAGGGACAATGACGTTCGAGGGTGCAAAAATGTGGCTCACTCACCTAGGGAGTAGTAGGTGTGACTCTGTTAAAAGATAAATGTAGTTTTAACAAGTCTATATTCAATTATAAAGAATTTTATTTCCACATAAAAAGATAAAAATTAATAATAAACAATTATTTCATATTTCAGAATAATTAACTATAAAAATCTAATTAATAATAATTTATCAAACATCAATGCAAGATATTGAAAATTAAAATTGAGAATATAATGTTTTATTTAAATACATGTAAAATAGAATAAACATTTAATAAACAAATTAAAGCTAATAATTACAATTAAATTAATTAAGAATTTTAATTAAATTAATTAATTAACATTTATTAATTTGTACATTCTACACGACCTAGCAAATTTTAATAACATGACAACCTAATTTATATGTATAACAACATTTATTCTATAAAAGTATCCTAACTTTAATTACATGCTCAATCTCTTAAAAAAGAAAAAAGATTAAAACTAACCTCGAAGTCGATCGTTCCTGTAATGTGTCAAGTTGCGTTCAGGCAGTTAATGTCTCTGTCCAGTGCGCTCGCGCACGCCATAAAATCTGAGTATCTCACGAATATCAAGAGAAACGTTTGAAAAAGGAAAAAATGAAGGAAATAGAGGAGGAAAAGGACCAAAGGGACATTGTGAACGAGTTTTTTATATAGGAGCGTCTAAGCCTTATCTCATTTACAGTGTAAATGAGATAAAGTACCTTATACAACATGTTTATAAACGAGATATATGCAAAACGTGACGTATTTTATTTCGTTTACAGAATAAATGAGATATACTCAAAGTGAAATCGTTTACAGTGTAAACGAGATAAGTAAAAAGATGAATTTTGGTGAAAATACTATAAATTACTTATTTTAGTAAATAAAATATTTATTTTATTTATTTAAAAAATTCGATTAATAGTGGTAAAGAATAATTTGATAATATCTTAATGCAATAAAGAAGATACAGATAAAATTGATATTTTGCAAAATTTGTTGCTTGTATTTAATATTTTCACCAAACAAGATATAAGTATTATTTTTTTCCTATTTTAATATTTTTATTTCTATTCCACCATTTTTGTATTTCTATTTTAACATAATGTATTTATTAAAGGTAAATATTAATTATTATTATTATTATTATTATTATTATTATTATTATTATTATTATTATTACACTTTTGTGAATGAAACATTATACAAATCCTAACAAAATTTTAGTATTTACTTCATAAAAAGTTCACTTATTTTTCATAAAAGTAAGAAAAATACACCGGTCCTATTTTTCCCCCTTATTTTTCTTTGTGTTTGAAATAAAAAATGTTTAAATATTTTTTGACAAAATGTAAAGTTATATAAATTGTTGGTTATTAATTTAGAATATACTTTAAATGATGCATTTGTTTCTTATTAAATATTTTAAAATATTTCTTATGAAAATCTTGTGAAGTTTTGTTTAATAATTCCGTTTAATTTCTTCATGTATAATTAAATAAAAAATACAGTGCTATTTTTCTATTTTAATTAATAAGTTCATTAATCATTATATATATATACACACATATATTGTGAATCTTAGTCTAACCCTTCCTTAAGGATTGGTAAGACATGACATGACCCACAACCAACAAGTAGTTTCCACATTTGTATATTTATTTTGTTTGATGGATTAGTTCAACACCATATACATACATATACAGCTGTAATGAATAGTAGATGGAAAGGGAAAGTTTCCCTTTCTTTTAAGCATACTTCAATCTTCAAAATCAATAAATTAAAATTAAATCCGTCTCTTATATACCTCTTTTTATCTCTCACACTCACACAGGTATATAAGTTTGGAAAAATTTTAAATATTTTTGGAACATGAATGTTTTAATAGTTTTAGTCATTGATCTAAATTATTAAAAATATATATAATATATATTAATTAAAATTATCGGTTAAAATTATTAGAACATTAGTATTTTAGGAATATCTATCTGAAAATTTTTCTATAAAATATATTGGATAAGAGCATTGGTTTATAACAAAAATCAAAGGCATAATATAAATACAGATCATATAATTATATTTACAAATAATATTCAAAATTAAAAATTGATATGATCACTTAAAAATATTATGTAACCTTTAATAACTATTTATGTAAGATCAGATTTAATGCTTCAAATTTTATAATAATCAATTATGTTAAATAGATATAAAAAAATAAGTGAATCAAACATATGTATGGACGTATAGGAATACAAATCGATCACATATATATTTACATTTATAATAAATTTTATAAATAATATAATTAAATCGATTAACATTTATAATTAATATAAATTTTATAAATAATATAATCAAATTAAATTATTTACACTTATATTTAAAATACAAATAAAAGGATAAGAATATAGTGTTACTGAATTTTGATATTCACAAAAAAAAAATTATTTATAATGTTACAAAAAAGTTTGATTATTTTATTTAAAAAAATGAACTATATATTTTGGTAATATTTTTTTTTTTTTTTGAAAAAATGGCATACACAAAAACACGAACACTAATACACTATATTGGTTACTGATTTCTGTTATATTCATATATCAATTTTGAATAACAAAAATATATATTATTCTGGACAAGTTTAGCTTTAATTTAACAACATGAGAACCTTGTTGAATTACCTCATATATATCCCCCAATGTATATAGCATATCCAAGTATCCAACAATAATCTTCGATATCATCATACATCACCATCATCAAAGTAACTACTTAGCTCCATCACACTCATTTATAACATAGCTAGCTATGCCTATTATATATCCTCTTTCTTAGTGTCATTTATCTATCAACTGAGCTTTCTTTATTATTTATTTTTCCCTTTCCCCTCGACATTGTTCAGTTTTTGTATTTTTGTTAACTGGATTTTTCTATGTAGGGATAATAATTAATTACTCAGGAAAATGTCAATTTTCTTTTTCTTTCTTTTTTAATATATGGATGTTATTTATTGTTATTATTCCGGCCGTGCTTTCTTCTTAAGAGATAGAACTCGTGGCATATAGCATTCCTCAATAAATCTATTTTATTTGTTTTTTTATATTTATTTTTTTAAATTTTTATTCTGTTCAAAATTTCTTGAAAATGATCGTACATGAAAAAGGAGCTAGATCGAAAGATATATATATCCAGTAAGAAAGAACAAAACAAGTGTATCCGACACCACAACATTTTTGAACCTTTAATTTCTATCAAATGTTGAATAATTATGAGGGAGCACTTATGAAGAGAAAAACGCTAAACCACCTGATAATTACCTAAAAAAATAACTAAGTTTTTAACAAAAAAAATACTCAATCTGATCTTGAGTTTTATTTTTACGAGATTGATTAGTTTTTGTATCAAAAAAGTTAATTTTTTTTTTTTGCACAGAAGTTAATAAATCCTAATAAAAACAGATCAGAGATCAAATTATATTTTTTTTGTCAAAGACTTCGTAATCTTTTTAAGATAATTGTCAGGGTCGGATCGAGTTGAGTATTCACTCTTTTATGAATAAACCTTAATAACTATAATCCAGTTGTCTATTTTTTTTGGGTGATCACTGATCAGTGGTGTATACTTTGGTCTTCGGCTCTTCATCCCGCTAGAAGATATTTTTTCCTCTTCCGTTTTTGGTGCCCTAAATCCTATAAGCTATAAGGCCCTAGTGTTTTTTTTAGAGATAGAATAAGAAAATAGAAAAAAAAAATGGATAATTCTAATGAACAAATGGTCCTGCATACAGGACGGATCCAGAAATGATATTATGAGGGGACTAATAACACATATAATATTAAAAATTATGTAAAAAAATTATATAATATAAGATGTATTATAAAAATATATGGATAGAGAATATATTTTAAAGTAAAAAAATATGTGTATATTTTTTACTAACGAAGTGGTCAATTCTTCGTATTATAAAATTCACGATAATAGAATTTGTGTCAAAATTTTCAACAATTTTCTTTTTAATATAATTAAAAGACAATTAGCAAGAAATTCATCTTTTATTTTGTTTCTAAGTTATTTTTCACAATATTCATAGTTGAAAAAGTTCTCTTAATTGTAGCAGTTGAAACAGAGAGAATTAATACCAAACAAATAAAAAAAACGACCACAAAAAGAAAAAGAATTCACTTTATGAGATTTAAAAATTTTTATTTAATTAAAAATATTAGTAATAATATCTTTTTCAGGTTTTTTTAATATTGTTACTTATTTTTTAGATACTAAAAATTATTAATATTTAAATTAGACTGAACTTTTATTTATATTAAATTAAATACTAAATATTTTTTTTAAAAAATTAAATTATACATAATAACTTATTACTATTAGAAAAAGTTGGGGGGGCCGAGGCCGCCACTCCCCCCTTATGTCCGTCCCTGCCTGCATAACGTGCACCATGCGTTCATTTGGAATGACCCAATCCATATAAATTAAAACATGATGAGGTTGTGGTCGAGGTAGTTGGTGCAATAGTAATTCATTTGCTTTGTGAGTAAGAACATCTAGGTTTAAAATTTGACTGAGATTAAGTAGTAGATAGAAATTTTTGAAGTACCGTATATGTAAGTGGGTAGTGTATAAATTTATGATGTTATAATGCATAAAATTAAAGGTTGCTCAATTTATCTAACAAAAAAATATATGATAAACTTTAACATTATATTTAGCTAATATATTTCCAATCGAGATTGCTGCTTTGTGAATAAGAGAAAAAAGTTTATTAATCAATTTTTTTTTGCCTAAAATTTTCTCAAGAATCCCTCTCCAACATGTTTTGTTGCAAGATGTCAAAATTGAACTAGACTAAATGTTTTAACAGTGTCAGTTTTGCATTCAACCAATTTGAATCTTGCTTCCCAAACTTTCTCAAAATAGGTGCTTTAATTTAAGTTGTCCAGTAACCGATGCCTGATTAACCTAAAAGAATATATATAATTTTAATTTTAATATACTCTCAGTGTAAATTAGTTTTATACGTGTATTTAATTATTTAAATTTGTCAAAAAATAACTATTTTTTATCAAAATTAAACTATCTTTTATATTGACTGTGTGAATAATAATTTAAAAAAACGAATGTAATTAGACAACTACGAGAGAGAGAATTTATTAATTGAAATGCTGCATTTAAGCTTTCATGGGATCACATCTATCACTATTTCTTTCGCCAAACAAATTTGTTTGCCATTTCCATCAAATTATTTGACGGTAAATTAAATGAAAATACTCACGTAATTTTAAATCTTTTTTCACATGAAACATAATGGTGGATTTTGCATCGGATTATGAAATTTGCCGGCAATTTTTATAGATATTTTAAATTATGTGTTACCATTAGGAAAATCCAACGAGTATACTAAAGAAAAAATTCAACGTTAAATTTGACAACTTTTAGCAATTTTTTGTAATGTATATCTCCAATGGTTTCGACAATGATAGATTCAGTAGTTTGGATATTTGTGATTCTTCATTAGTTAATGTTGCTATGATTAAAAAGTTGATGTGGAAAATATTAAACTACCAAGATAAGCTATAGGTTCAAATTATTCTTAATAAATAGGAAAAGTATAGGTAACAAATAAGATTTTTGAACAATGTGTAAACAATGTGAATTAATAGGGGTAAAAGAGTAAATTTAATTAGTAACATTAAATTAGGATGTAGTGTATTTTTATTTAATTGGTGATTGTTTATGTTGTTCAAAATTTTCATTGTTCCTCTAACATTCCCCTAATAAATATATCAAGCAACATTTGAACCTTAATTTATCTGTTCCAAAAAATGTATCATATTGTTGGAGGAACATTGTGACAGCAATTCAGTATTTTCAAGAAGTAGGATTGGTTTAGAAACTCTGGTAATATAGATCAATCAGTTTGGTATGATCTTTGGCACCTAGATAAAAAAAATTGTGTTTATCTCCCCTTTGTGCATATTTCCGATATTAATTTGGAAATTAGAGATATTTGGAATAATAATGTTTGGTTGTTGGAACGGGTTACATCGCTTTTGTTAGAACTAGTTATTCATATGTTTCAAAGTACCACCTTTTTTAGCTAGCTCACACTGGATTCTGAATGGGTCTGGAAGGAGAGCTCCAACAAAACTTATTTAACCAGAGATGAATATTTTTAGCTGTTGAAACGAAAGGTTCATTGAGATGAAGGGTGGAATTAGAAGTGGCTGTGGCGAGTGATGTAACACCCTAATATGCAAATTCTTATGCTCGAGTCATAAGTCAATGATATTACGGTGGTACGACTCTCAGGAGGATTTTTAATAAATAAATATAGGTACTTTCGAAAAGAGTATTAATCGAGAAGCCTGAAAAGAGTAGAAATAAAATCGTGAAGACGTATCACTCACGTTTCGACAATAAAAGATAAACCGCGAAGCCGAAAACGTTATACGGACAAGGCGTATAGGAGATTAAGAGATAGATAACAGATAGATATATATAACATAAGTAAATAGCTACTAGTCGCGACCCGCGAAGTTTAGGTCGGCTAGAGTACATTATGAAATTAGTTGACAACAGTATATCCTAATCTCTCTCGAAGGAAACATGAGAGCCTCTATAGGCAAATTCAAAGAGTTCAATACATAATATAAACTTTCCAAAACAAAGGTGGAGAGATTCTAATCAAAACACAAAGTAGAGGAAATAAAGATCCTCGCCGTCTCTCAGACGACCCACAACTCACTTCTGAGCACCTGGACCTGTATCTGAAAAACAAGAGATATATACGGAATGAGAACCCCGGGCCCATGGGTTCCCAGTACGGTAAAAGTGCCAAATAAATTTAATGTACAGCAACAAAAACTCACTAAGTATCCTAAACTTCTTCACCAATTATTCATCCTAGGTTCTCGCTAATCCATGAATAGGCAACTGTCATAAGGGAGTGCTAAATTCAATTCATGTTTCACATGTTTCCCAACTCGCTGACTCTTCCACGAATCAGACTCAGAATCATAAGCAAAACCATCACCAGTTGTTCTGCCTCAGCAGTTCTATATCAATACATCATCATGCAATCGCATCATCAATTCATCCTATCAAGAACAGCCCTCACACCCACCGACACCAGCATGAGGGGCCTCTCAGTTGTACAAACACAAGCAATACAGGCAAGTAATACACAAACATGATACAAGTAGAACAAGTAGCATATAGTCAGGTAACATGGCATATATGATGCAGAAATCCAAGACAAATGGCAAACCCAAACAATTCAAACATATGCAAATGATGAATGCCTGCCGTATGGCTGATGATATCATCTGTCGGTTATATAGCCAACCCGACATGTCCTGGTAGCTAACCATTGGACAGAAACACCCCTTGCGGAGCAAGTAGGTTTGAGCTACAACCCCCTTGCTACTGCCCGCTCAACCCAGAGCCAGTGAAATAATCACTACTGCGGCTACTACCCAGGCGGGTGTCTAAAAGCTCAACTTGGAGCGAGTGGATTCACCACTACTGCCGCTACTACCCAGGCGTCGCAATCTCTGACCTGGAGCAAGTGGGACGAACCACAACCCTTGCTACTGCCCAGGCATCTCAAACATATATTCATTCAATCTCAATTCATATTATCAACATTCATTGTTACCAAATCTCAAACATTAATTTGGAGCAAGTGGGACGAACCACAACCCTTGCTACTACCCAAGTATCACAAATAAACATTTATTCATAATCACCCTTCATTATTATCAATCCTCAAACAATGACCCGGAGCAAGCGGGACGAACCACGACCCTTGCTACTACCCAGGTATCACAAATACACATTTATTCAAAACCCCACGATTAAACTCGTTTATCATAATCCTCCTTTCCCGTCTCATACCCGGAGCAAGTGGACAACGCCACTGCCTACTACCCGGGGTCGCACATCACATTTCAATATTTTTTCATTATTATCCATTTAACATATTCATTCATTAATCATATATGCATTTATACTCAGCCATAAACAATAATGGCTTTGCCGTAACCCGGCAATAACTCAGCCATCCGGCTCATGGTCCAATCAAGAACGGGCCATTTATCAATAAATATAGCCCTCCGGCTCATGGCATACACGGTACTTCCACCGTCATCCTCCATATCTCATATAATCATCTTTGATCATCATTGATCATAACTTTTCCCCTTGCTTCACTCGCAAGTTACCACATCCCCTAGCTCATTGCTAGGCATATCAGAATGATTTAATACATAAAAGGTGGGATTGGAGGCTTAGAAGTATGAGATTTGGCTTTTAAAACTCAAAAATCAACTTTGGCATGAAAACAGGGCCACGCGTACGCGCACTCCACGCGCACGCGTGGATGGCCACAAAACTCATCGACGCGCAAGCGTCAGCCACGCGTACGCGTGGGTGCTCTTGCGCCCCAGGCACAAAACTGGCACGACTTTGGCACAACTCTCGGGAAAATAGCTGGGCATTTGGTGCAGCGCATCGACGTGCCCGCGCACACCACGCGCACGCGTGGATAGTGCCTTCTTGAAGAACGACGCGTACACGCCAGGTGCGCCTACGCGTGGAGGGTCATTCTGTTAAAAATTTTCTAAGTTAAAAGCTGCAGAATTTACAGATTCAACCCCCAATCTTCCGACGGACATAACTTTCTCATTTTAAATCATTTTTCACCCGTTCTTCAAACGGCATGGACATCCCGGATCCAATTTCATTTCTAAACAGATTTGGCACAAAACAGAGATCCGTAGTCCAAGTTATGTCCCGTCAAAGTATGCCCAAAAACCATATTTTCATACAAAACCACTAGGTGCCATTTTCAAAACAAGCCATTTTCAACTCTTTTCAAAATCAACCAAAACATGCCAATTTCAACCCTTTTTGAAATCAATCAAAATGTACCAAAATCCACATCAAGCCATCCTCAACTCACACATTGACACTTTACCAAAAATTCCCAAAACCACATCTAACCATTTTAACACTTCTCAATCAAATGGCTAAAGGACAAACACAATATCATGTCATACATCCTTCCTCATCCCAATTTCCAATAATACCATTTTCAATCAACCATCATGATACGTAATCAATATCATACTCACTATCACGTAATTTCACCCACAAATCAACCTTAATCATTCCCCAAGCATATATCACAACATACATATCTCTAATGCATCATCATACCATCAAGGCATCAATAATCATAATCACATATATGATCACATAATATATCTCAACCGAACCAAACATACCTCATCTACATAATTTCACCCAAAATTATCAAATTTCACACTTCAACTTCTCAAACCTTATTATTCAATAACCAACCTAATCATTCATATATTCATTATCTGAAATTCATCCAATCACTTGTGCCATCATACAATGCACACATCGACTTACCTTTCTTACCTCTTTCCGGCCTCCGGCCCAAAAATCACGGCCTCCGGCCCAATTTTCACAATTTAAATGCATAAACCACAAATCAATACTCATTACCCAGTACATCAAATTCTCAATACACCAAACATACAAGGTCACACAATTCTCAACCCAATCATTAATTCACATTACATATCAACTATGCATATTAGCACCAACCATTTACACAATCCAAACTTAATCCTAGGGGCATCTAGCCTAGGAATTCTCATCACAACACACGGTACTTAAATGAAACTTAAACCGTACCTCTTGTAGCCAAACCAATTGAGCCTCTTCTTTGGAATTCTTCACCAACCTTAACTCCAAGCCTTACCAAAGCTCCTCAAGCAATACCAATCTCCCAATTGTGCACCAACATCACCAAATACACTAACATAACCAATGTCACATACATACATCAACCTAGGGCTCATAAAAATGACAAATCACAAGGGTTTGAGCACTTCTTACCTCAGCCCATATGAAGTAGGGATAGAACCTACTTAGAATCCATGTTGGAGTATCCCTAAACACCCAAAATCACAAGATTTCAACAATAACTACCCAAAAACGTGTAACAGTGGAGAATTTCGAAAACTAGGAAGAGATGAATAAAATAATCACCACCAAACTTAGATAGAATTATAGAGGATGAGAAGAGCAACGCGTGGCCACAAACGGCTCGTCAATCGGAGCTCCGTAGCTCAAGTTATGGTGGTTTGAAGATCAAAGAGAGTTAGGTTTTCTCTCTTCTCTTCTCTCTTCTCAATTTCAGCGCCCCAACCCTTCTTTGTAGGATAAAATGAGCTGAAATGCTCATAACTAATGTTTATATATGTTGGGTCTTGGGCCCACTTAGGCCCGGTTCACTTATTTTTGTCTGTTGGCCCAATTTTGGGCCAAAACCTTTAAGATTAGCGCTCTAAATCGCACTTTAAATATTTCTACATTCCCTAATTATAATTTCTCATTTCTTAATCTCATTTACTCATAATCAATTTTCTCAGCTATATTACCAGACAGATCTCAGTCAGTACTGCCGGTCAAAATTCCACTGCGCGCTTTTACGCAGAAAACTATGTTTTCCGACTCGGAAAAATTCACTGAATCCAAATATCATATTTAAATTATCAAATTCCAATTGTCAAATCTTCCAACCATATTCGCTCCTATTTAACTTATTATTTAATTAATTTCGGTTAGACTGGGTATTACAAGTGAACAGTCCCAGAGAAATCTAAACTGCTAACCTAGTTAGCCATTCATGATGTTTTGTCAATAGAGGTCTTTCATACCACAATGGTCTATCAGAATCGCACGTGTATGTGTCCCTGATGTGATGAAGATCATAGAGCTAGAAACGATTATGCACTATTTGCTGCAGTGCTAAAAGGTGCAAGAGATTTGGGAGAAATTAGACCTTTCTATTTTGCAGCTCGGAGGGAATATGTTTCACGGGTACGGATTGTGTTATGAGAAAAAAAATACTTATCTCTTACTTTTCACGGGTACGAATTGTTCGAACAGGATCCTTTCGATCTCGACAGCTTTTTCTAATTCATAATATGATTTGAGCATGATTGTAAAAACTGAATCGGATCGGTCAATTCAATCAAAAAACCGGTAAATCGGACCATAAACTAATTCGATTCGTTTCTTAAACTATTCAAAGATGAGAATCAGTGTGAACCGATAAGAACTAGCAAAAATCGGTCAAATTCGATGAGAACTGACAAAAATCGAATCGATCCAATTGGTTCGGTTTAGTAACGCCAACTACGCACTCTATGGTACTTCATTGTACCGCTTGTCCACCTGTGATCCACAGAAGAAAGTCAAGGAACCTCCCAGTTGTAGTGTTTCTAGCACGCCACTCTGTCACCGTACTTCTCAATGTTATATATGACAAAGGCTAATTACATAGTAAGCCCTTAAATTAAATAATTTTATAAATATCTAATTTAATTTTATTTTTGTATTTTCTACTTTTCGAATTAATTATATTTTTAATTATGTACTATTATTAATAGAAATATAAACTTTACTAAAAATTTATTAATTTACTTTATCTATTTTAATGTTAGTATTGTGATTAAAGTTATCTGTTTCGATACTAGTATTGAAATCTATTGATATTATGAATTGTTATTCTTATTATGTCAAATTAAGATATTATTGTAGTAGTACTAACTAATTTTATGTTTATCTTTGTATTAGTTGTCTTTAAAATTTGAGACTTGATTGTTCTTAAAATGTTGCTGAAGATATGTATTATTTTAAATTTTTAAGTTTTTGACTATTTTTTATTTTTTATTTATGTGAGACCGATTTTATTGGTTCAACCAATGATTTATCGATTGAACTAATAAACCAATAACTTGATCGGTTTAATATTAGGACCTCCTAGCTTGATTTTTCGAAGGTAAATTGTGGTGTTATAATATTTGAGGAAGCTCAGGTAGTAGGATTTGGTTGTGTGCTGAGAAATCATGGTGGTGATTGGATGAAAGACTGTCTCGAAAATATTTCAATGTGGAGTATCATAAGAATAAAACTCTTTGCAATATGGAGAGACATGATCTTAGCTTAGGAGTGTGATATAAAAAATATTATTTATGAAACTAATTTCAAAAAAGTTTTCATTGCTGCTCAGAAGAAATCAGCTTCAAATGATAATAAGGAGAATGCAGATATACTGTCACATATCCATTGAATGCTTAGAAGAGTGAGAGGTTCACTTCAGTTAATGATGCGTAATAATATTGTTGACTTGATGGCAAAGTATGGGACTTGGAGTCCGAATAAATATACCAAGTGGCTTGATCCTCCCATCAACATTCTTGAAGTCTTTTGCCAAGATTATGACACTGGTTGAGTTTTAGAGATCTTTTTATATATTTTTTTTGTTTTGTTTTTTTAGACAAAAAAAATATCTCTAATAATTTAGAAACATTTTTAAGAACTAATTTAATCAGTAACATGTAGTTTAATAACTACACTTTTGATACATTAGTTCTCCAAACTTTTATAAGAACACCAAATTGAATATATGCAACTAACAATTTTTTTTTTACCATATACTCAAATAGGTTTTTTAGAAATTTTGTATGAGACATTTTTGTCTTTAAAAATTTTGTATTTTGTTAAGATTCTTGAACTTTATAAAAATAAGACATAATTTTTTTCGTCACACTTTTAAAGATCTATTTGTTCAAGTGAAAACAATAAATTTGACTAAAATAAAAATTTATATGTCTTACTTTTTTAAATTCAGTGACCTAAATGTAATAAAATTTTCTTAAAAACAAAATGTCCGAAGTAAAATTAAAGCCCATTTTAAATATAGACTCATTTTTTTTTATGAACTAATTTCTATATCTTTTATGAGATAACTTAGTAATTGGACAGACAAGATTACAAGAATGTGTCTCCAACAACTAGGCACAAAACTAGGATAACCCATACTTAGCCGCACGGGTATTTAGGTAACAAAGAAATATTATATTCAAATTTCACCCTCTCTCGAAGTGATTAGTTCATCACCGACCCCAACCCAAAAATTTAGCCACCCAGAAATATTAAAAGAAAAAATCCATACGAGGATCTCAGCATCAGCTCCAAGAATTTGTACATCATGGAACTTTAATAATCTAGACATGTATTTGTTTGTTTTGTATCCATTGCTATTTAATTCGAATACGACTTATGTATGTTATCTTAGTATAGTGCTCCCTTGTTTTCTTGTTTTGTTATTTCTTCTCTTCTCTTCTCTTGTCATATTGAAAAAAAAATGTAGAAGTTAAAATAAATATAGAATATATTTCATTTGCAAAGATACACCAAAGTGTAATTTGACTGGAAAAGTCTTTTTCCCAACATTGAAACCGTCGCAATTCATACCAACACTTTTTTTTTAACCTTTTTTATTTATTTTTTCATGTGTGTGTACTATAGATTTTGATGTGGTCCTTACCTCTTTTTATTTTCTTTTTTTCATTAATCATGTTAGGTATTAAATAGAAAAATATGTTTACATGTTCATGTAGCATGGTTTTGTCTTCATATCGTGGGGCAATTTGTATAACTTTTTGAAATCTCCACTTAATTAGAACTTAAAAGTTCATACTTGAATGGACCACATGCTCTGATATTGTTGATGTGCTGCACTGGATTTAAAGTTCTTAGAAGTTCGTGGGATAGCATATCTAGTGTAAATAATAGAGTGAAATAAATTACACTAACAATAAGGAAATTCTTCCGATATCCTCCTAGCTAAATTATTTTTTTATTATGTATAATTCTAAGATAAATGTATATATTGGTTCGGCTAAATTATGATTGAATGTTTAATTCATTTATTTGTTTAAATATGTGTTGGTAATTCAAATATCATTTTGTGTATGTAGTAATTTATTAGCCAACAACAAATTCTCAAATAAAACTTTAATTCGTAAATAAAATTTTAATTCGTAGTGAATTATTTCTTAACCGATCATGTTGCTAGCTAGATATCATATGAAATTAAAACGATGTACACTCAGTTAATGAATGAAATAATTTTTTTTATATATATTTTATCTAAATATAGAGTATTATATTTGAACTAAAATCTAAACGGTTGAAAAAAAAAAACTCTAAAAAGTTAATTTATCACATATTTTATTTTTATAGAAGTATAGAGTTTGACAATTATTTGTCTAATTCTAAAGTACATCTAATAACATTCCAAAAATTATTTTTATCCAAACTTTTAACTTTGAGTTAAATTGATTATAGATGTGATAATTTCAATGGTTTAAAGTGTATATAATAAATCTATTATGTAATCATAATAAATTCGAGGCTGGTGACATGGCAACCGGTAATTGATAAGGTGGAAAAAAAGTTGAGTTTGTGGAAAGCAAAGGTCCTCAACAAAGCAGGTAAGCTGGTCCTTATTAAGTCTGTCCTGAATAGCCTACCTATTTACTATCTCAGCCTATATAAAATACCAAAGATAGTGACAGAGAAGTTGATTTCCCTATAACGGCAGTTCTTGTGGAGTACAGAAGATGAGAGGCACGGGATACTGCACGTGAAATGGGAGGTGATAATGGCTCCCAAGAAGGCAGGTGGATTGGGAGTTGGCGATGCAGTGATTCGAAATACAGCATTGCTTTTTAGGTTGTGGTGGAGGTTTTTCAAAAAAGACTGTCATTTATGGAAGAAAGTGGTTTGCTCCTGTAACAAGATGGATACTGCTGTGATGCTGGGCGCCCAGCCTGGACCTACAAGAGGAGGTCCTTGGAAAGATATCTGTCAGCTACAAATAAGCGAGCCGCAGGTGAGACAAAAGATGATCAGATGATCAGAGGGATGGCTATGGACCTCGGGGATGGCAGAACAATCCGCTTCTGGGAGGATAGCTGGCTACCTAATGGGGTGTTGAAAGACTTATTCCGATCCCTAGGCTCTTCTTGGTTTCAAACCTTCATGAATCTGTTATAGGCAAATGTGGGTTTTGGGATGGGGTAGAGTGGATTTGGAGTTTCCAATGGAGGCGAGAATTGTTCCAATGGGAGTTGGATTTAGTAAACCAACTTCATGTGATATTACAATCAGTTAAACCCGCAACTGAGAGAGAGGATAGAGTGGTATGAAAATTTGATAAAACATGTGTTTATTCAACTACATCCTTTGTGCGGGTGGTGCAGGCGAAAACTCTTCCGGAGGAAATCACAAACTATAGCTTTACTAGCGCGGTTTGGAAAGGGTTTGTCCCTCCGAGGATTGAGCTTTTTTCTTGGTTTGTGTTGGTCGGTAGGGTGAATACCAAGGATAGACTGTGTAGACTACGGGTTATTGATCCGAATGACAATTTGTGTGTGTTATACCGTAAGTCTGTGAAAACTGATTTTCATTTGTTTCTTACTTGTGAGATCACTTGGCAGGTGTGGTGTGCTTGGCTGCTTGCCTTTGGACGGCAGTGGTGCTTTCCAGGTACACTAAAGCACCACTTTAAAAGTTGGACGAACTCATCACCAAGGAAGGTGGACAGGAAGAGGTGGTTTATTGGGTTCTTTGCTGTTATATGGACAGTCTGGCTAGAAAGGAATGACAGGCTCTTCAGAAATTAGACTTCAAGTGTGGTGGAAATTATCAACAGGTCGTTTACGTATTTGGAGGAATGGATTGGTGGTGAGCCCTTTGGTTATTGATGGCCATACCGAAAATGACTAGGAGTTGTGGTTTTTACTTTCGATGGTACTTTTAGCTACTTTTATTGCTCCACTCTATTGTGTAACCCCTTTACTTCAAAAAAAAAAAAATTATAAGTTACCTACTTACCTCTAATGGAAAAGATATGAGAACAATTTAATTACAAATAACAAAATAAATCCTTATTGTAAAAATGAGCAATTCATTAGTGAAGAAGATGAAAACAAGAAATCCGCAAATTGTTGGATCAGAATCAACCCATAAATAATGTAACAGTCAAGGCCATCCCTAATAATAATTAAGTACATAATAATACAAAATTTGTAGCTGTCCTTAAAATCTAACTATCTCAAATCGACTAAATGTCTTGTCCTTCAAATTCATAGTTTTCAATTTTTCATCCATTTCATCTCACATATTCCAATTATACCATAACCGTCTCTAAAATTGAGTTCTGAATGCATAGTCTCTAGACTCCGTTTTGACAATAACTCACCAAACGGAGAAATGATGATAGCAAGAGTCGATAAGTGATTTGACAGAGAGAGATAGAGAGCAAGATTTAAATATGGAAGAAACTTGAATATAATTAATCTCACAAGTCACAAGATCAATTTAAAAATAAAATAAAAAATGTAATAATTTGTCAACAGCAAGAAACTTGAATCTTGTTAGGCCGCGTCCTTAGATTGGCCGTTTGGGGGAAGTTGAAACCTTGTTTGACATCGGAGATGAGGTGCTGCCTAAACATGGCTATGAACGCCTCCACTCTCTCATTCAGCTCCTCTTTTGAAAGCGCCGCCACTGCCTCCTCCTCCTCCTCCTCCTCTTCTTCGCCCTCGTCCTCGTCCCCGTCCATCTTTTTGTTGTTGCTGTCATTATTTTCACTGCACTCCTTACTTTCTTCAGAAGGCGGCGGGACACTATCTTTTTTTAAATGAGTTTTGATTCGTTGGATACGGTTTTTGCTTTCTTGAGTCTGAACACTCCATCTCGGTTTCTTAGTAGACATGAAGAAAATGGCGAGTAGGATGACATTGAGAAGAAGGAAGACCCAAGCGCGCCATTGCTCAACAAGAAACCTCTTCAGACACACCATTAAAACCACCGTACCTAGTGCGAACGCAACGGTATGTACGCTATCTTCGTTGCTGTTGTGTTCTTCTTCCTCGCTACTGGTTTCTCGAGTATTAGTCTCACACTCCCAACTCTTGAGCACCTCCATTGTTGTTATGTTGATGGTGTAATAGATCTGAGGATTTGAGAGTATAAATTAGTGTGAGAAAGTGGGAGTTGTTGTGGAGAGGAAGAGGAAGAATGATGGTGGTTTGTTGGAGGTGTGGGGGACTGAATAAGCACAAATGAGAAATGGAGGGGTCAAGTTTATTTGAGAGAGTGAGAGAGAGTGTGATGTGTGAGTAATGGTGTATGCTTGTGAGGGAACAATGAAACATAATACAAACAAGGCCTGCTCATGCTGCACCACACTGCCACACAACAGACTGCTATCTTTCATTTTATATCTTCATTGCAACCTAATCATTTTCTTCACTCTTGTAAGAGGAAAATTTTCTAGCATAGTTTCCGGTGTTTGATCTTAATTATATATATTTTATGATTAAAATTAACGGGTAAAATTATTAAAATATCAATATTTTTGATAGAATTTAATTTTAATGTAGTGTAAAATAATTTTATATTGATCGTGTGAATAATCATCTAAAAGAGCAGATATAATTATACAATTTTGTAAAACACTTTGCGCTATCAGTCATAAATCGTATAATTAAGTTAGATTATTTACACTATACTATGTGGATGCTCTCTTTTACTAAATATTTGTAGGTTTGTAAGTTAGTGTGTGGATTGGCCTTGAGGCGTGCGCACAAAAAGTGTGATAAGGTCGTGGCATATTGGCACATAGTGGGGGTAACTGGTTCTACAATTCACTCATTGGAAGTTGTTGCAAATTGCAATATATTATTACTAATAATAAGTAATGTTATTCGGAGAAAACTGTCATGGTATATTGTCCCTCTACTTACTACTTAGTGCTATAGCTATATTTAATAAATATTTTTACTATAATCTTCAAAGTATTTATTTTGGTGACTAAAACTAGCATGATGAAAATGAGTAAAATGTTCTATCTTTTAATAAGTAATCTACACAGATCAAGCAAGATTAACTCTAACAGAAAACACATGTGATGTTAACAATAAATGAAAATAAAGAAAACAATGTTGAATTGAAAAGTTAAACAAGAAAAAAGGCACAATCACAATGATGTAGAAGTAACGGGAAATGGATCCTCTCCAGTTTTTTCAACACTTGACAAAATACAGTGCAATCTCTCACCTTTGATTTTAATAGTGGGACCAAAAATAAATAAGAGAGAGAATATGGTCAATGGTTAGATTAAACACTGCACACCATCCAGTTTTTTATTTACTGGAGAGGATCCACTCCCGAAGTAACGCTAGTGAAAAAAAGCACCTAGAGAAGTGAGGAATTGGAATGGAATCTGATGATACTCATCAAAGGTTGAATTGAAGGCTGAAGCCTTTCTATATGTTTTTGAGAACATGAGATTATTAATAAAGAGCACTAGAAGTTATTGGATGAAAGACAAAAAAGGGAATTGAAACGTGATAGACCAAAAGCACGCTTGATATGATATATATGCACATATAATCACAAAGGGTCCCCACATGTCCAATGTCCAATGTTGCAAACCTCTAAACTTTAAAAACCTTGTATATCCTTTTTTCCTTTGTCTCAAATTCTTTTATTAGAGTACAAAGCTAAGTCTAACACCCCTCTCTTTTGGTCCCAATGGGGTCTATTAACTTTATAATATAACATATTTGTTTTTCAATTTCATCAGTTTATATGTACTAGATGATAAATTTGTATAGATGCTCCAAAAGTTGCCAATGTATGTGTTACTGTGTTAGAAAGTTGATGGGTTATAAAGTTCTGCTATGAGATAAGAACCCTCCTTGAGGCCCTTTTCTTTTTTAAATTATTATCATTCAAATTGTTGAGACATTGCTTTAGCAATTTTGAAAGAGAAAATATTTGTGGTTATGTTTGTAACTGTGGGATCTTGGATTTTGCAGCCTGACAGCATGATTGTGGTTGAGAAAACTCAGCTATGATATCATAGATTCATGTTATGCATGTGAAGATTTTTTTTTTTTTTTGTTTCTTACCATATTTTCTACTAACCATGTCAACGACTAATCCATCACAGATTTAAGCTAATTTAAAGGTTTGTATTTGTCCAATGAGTTGAAAATTTTGAAATATTTCCTATAAAGTTATCTGTATTTATTCACAACAATAATCAGTTAAAAATGTCATTTAAGATAAGAGTTTATATTAATAGTATCCTAAATTCTTAATAAATCAAATTAATTTTTTTTAATTGGTTTTGGCCATATTTATATGATACTTTATGATTGATCAAGAAATTTTTAATTTTTTATCAAGTATTTTTTTTTTGTCCACGATATTTTCTAATTCGATAGACTTTATTAATAGATCTTAATGAATCAAGGTTGAGATATTTTTGGTACTTCATATCAAAAGTGGGTTAACTTGAAAAAAGAAAAAAGGAACCAAGCGGATATCCAAACAAATTTTGTTATCAAAAAAATAAAAATGAGTGAAAGTCACCCTAGTTTTAATTGAGATATCCCCTATAGTAGAACGCATAACACTAAATGACCTATAATTATGATAGTATTTGCAAGAATCAATAAGTCAAATTATCAACTAATTCATCCGTTTAAATAAGTATCAATGATTTAAATTCTATAATATTATTATATATGTAATAATCTATTAGTTATAACTCATCACAGACCTGAGTTAGGAAATACAGTAAAAAACCCCAAAAAAAAAAAAATTGACTGTATTTGAGAGGCAAAATAATACCGAGAGTGAAAGCTAATTATATATCATAAAGCAGTTCAGCAACTTCATTGATAGTACTACTTTACAAGGCTTAACAAAGCCCTCAACTTTGATTAAAGTTTTAACAGCTCCAGAAATTCAATCACCAACATAGTCTATTCTTAACAATTACACTTGAAATTTGACAACTAAAATTAGCTCAAGTTTCATTCTGCCATCAGTAAGACTTATCTACATATTAAGTTTGTAATTAATTATGCAGAAACTTGAAATTATTAATAAAAAACTGCAGAACAAGTTACATTACTCTAGAGAAAATTGCATACAGTAGTCAAGTTTAATTATACTGACATTTTTCTATCTCGGGATAGAAATCGAGGGAAAAAAAAAAAGAAAAAATAAATTTTATATATATATATATATATGGGCTAGAGTGACTAGCTACTATAACAGAAAACTCAATTGTCAATGAGACCATGTTATGCTTCAGTAGAAATTAGAGGAAGCAAAGATGCAAGGAACTTGAAATTTCGAATGGAGACTAAGAAGCGCCTTTGAGTTTTGATTTGCTTCAGTTGCAGAAAATAGTTGAATCCTCATTCCTCATGCCTTGAGATCACAAATTGAATTATTGATATCAGCACCTTTTTGCAGACAAAGATATAAAAGCTGCATAGAGAAAATGAATAGATTCAGATATGAGTTCAGATACTGAACTATCTGAGGGGAAGCAGCAGGTGTGAACAATCAATATGCAAAAGCACCAAGACCTTATATAATACAGACATTTTGAAATTCATCTTTAGGGGTTTTTACTTCTTCTTTTTTTTAAAGAAAATTTCTGATGTACAGATTTATGTTAATCGACGGTCCCTTTATTGATTAGTTTAGAAAATTGTAGCTCCTAATTCATATTCAATTTTTCATGCTTGCACTCAAAATTCAAAATGCACAAGAAATCATGGTGACAGACCTGATGAGCAACCTCAGCGAGGGATCGAATATCTCTCTAGAAGGTTTATCAGATTTTCTTCTCAATCCTCTGCTTCACTGTGCTTTTCTCGGAACCAGTCTGTGCATCTGCAGTTCCCAAAGATTCCTTTTTTCTTTTCCTTTGGAAAGTATACTTCAGAAGCCTCCCAGGGGATCCACCATTTTCTTCAAATGCTTTTGGATTTGCCAAATTAATACTCAAAGATGGAATATCAACAATCTCAACTTTCGCCGTATTACTCAGACCTGCTAAATTCTTTGAAGTGCTCCCTTCTAAATCGTTATCCTTCTCAATGGCCTTCTCTAACAGTTCATATTTATTAACTGCCTGTAAATTTTCTTTAACAGAAGCAGATTCATGCACAG
Source organism: Arachis hypogaea (assembly GCF_003086295.3). Lineage (NCBI taxonomy): Eukaryota > Viridiplantae > Streptophyta > Magnoliopsida > Fabales > Fabaceae > Arachis > Arachis hypogaea. The sequence continues at coordinate 131,867,071 of NC_092055.1, forward strand.
GTCCTACATTTGTCAAGGGGGGAGTAGGCATCATCCTCGCAACATATTCATCGTAGCTAGGCTGCTTAAGAACAAGTGACGGTTTACAATGTGCAGAAGCAGAAGATCTGATTCTTACATGTCCACATCTTTTATTTCTTTTCAATTTGCAAATGGCACAAAGCTTGATAGAAGGTAGAGAGCATGCACCTTTGCTGGATTTACATTTTTCACCAAGATGTATTCTACAAGATGAATGAAAGCATGATCTACAATATGAAAATCTCTTCCTTGTTCGACTTTTATGGAATTTGACATGTTTCTTCATCTCCATTTTCTTTGCTCCGGTACATGGGGCACTAAGTCTTTTCTTTAGACAAATATGTTGATTGTGCTCCTCTCTAGAGAGAAGCTTCTCATCCAGCATGTTTCCTTCCAGTGCACAGACCCTCTGAGTACATCCATTTTTGCAAAGTTCAGATTTCTTGCTTCTCATGATGATGGAAGCAAAATCAGGTTTACGAGCATAGAAATCTTCTAAGTTAGGGATGCACAATTGTTCTGATTGTTTTGGCAAATTATTGCAGTTATCATCCACAGGCTTCAAAGTCGGGGATATGGTCTTTACGTTGCAATTTGTGATATGATCTTGATCTTGATTAGGAGAGGATACTGAAGTCTCGGGTTGTGCATCCTCTTCAACAGATGGAGCGCGATTTATGTTTTGCTCATCAAAAGATTGGATCTGACTAATCTTTGTCTTCTCTAACTCGTTGTATACTTGTTTTAACTCTATCCTAAGATCCGTTATAACATCCTCTGCCTCATTCAATTGTGCTTCAAGCTCTTCAATTTTTCTTTGCTGGTTAATTGACGCTCTCTCTGCTTCAGCTGTCTGCATACGAAGAAAACATTGTTTATGGTACTTTGTCTCTCTGAAACAAAAAACAAATGCAAATATTTGAAAACAAATATACAAAAATTATTCCTCAAGTACATTCACATTTATAATCCAAGCCATTTAGTAAACAATTCTTCTTGCAGAGGACTCAAGATGTGGAGAGTGTGGCCTCCAATCCTCCATTAAACTTTTAGGATTTTGGTTAGTAGGTGCAATTATATTAATGCCATGAATAACTCCGAATTCAGTTTCAACATAGGTAAAAGGAGTGAAGGGACAGGTTTGAAGTATAAAATGGACAAAACTTTACCCTTCAAGTCCTTCTCTTTCCGACATGTCCCTTCAAAACCAAAACTCGCAAACACATGCAACCCAAAGCAGGATGACATCTCACCAGACAAGCAGCAAAATAAAATTTTTTCTTTCATGATTATTAAACACAAAAGAAGAAAGGAGAAAAGCCGGGGCAGTCCTGTAGAGAATCAGTCTGCTCATACTTCATTATAATTATTATCCGAATTTGACAGATTACTAGTTATCCAAAACATAAGTAGAAAATAACTGGGGCACTACTGGAAGATCCCATGTCAGCAATCAGCTACCATAAAATTTTAATCTGTAAAGGTCCATAAATCCGTTGTTATATCTTTAAGTCTTTAATATATTCTATTATGCAAATTCTTTGTTAACATATGTTGAAATTCAACTTTGCTCATCAGACTGTAGGGGGCAAATTCTTAAGAACAGTTAGTTATAGAAGCTTGACAGCTTTTGACAATTCAACTCTCCTCAGTCCTCACCTCATGTGTATTTTATGTGTAAGTGTAACAACCTTGATACATATGATTTATATGCTTCAGCTTGGAGCAAACATTATATATTACTGGATATATTTAATTTCAGTTTTTATCACTAGCTTCCTAGATTCCTGTTCTAGATTAGATATTGCATATATATATATATATATATATATAGGAGATTTAGTTTATTTTTCTAGTAATACTACATTATGTACCAAAAGAAATTAATATTTTAACAAATTCATTCCTGATTAAAAAAGAATATAAAAAATATTGGGTCCCTAAATAACCATGTTCATAAGAAGTTAATCATTTTGCTCCAAACACAGGGATACAAGACAGACGAAAGGGGGGAGATGGCAAGATTATATGAAAAACAAAATTAACACTACAGTTCACCGTTCGAAAGCCACAATGAAGGTAAGCAATTTGACAACAAAACATTTCATTCTAATGCACCACAAAGAACCATCAAAATCTGTATCCATCAAACCACATTTGATACCTAGGATCTTCCATTTCAGACTCATAATTAAACTCAAAGGATAGCCTGGTGCACAAGCATCACACATAAATGCACCGAGAAGGTCTGCCTCCAAAGAATGTGTAATGTAAGAAGCTTAACCTTATAATTACATCAACCACACAGCTTGAACTAGTGATAACAATGTAGCTATGAACTCCATCATAACATTTTTTTTAAGATTAGTCCCTTTTATCCTCATGTCAACTATTTTTTGGATTTTTTCGGTTTCTCACATATCATATAACCAGAGGAAGAGTGTGATCTCAACTATCAAAGTCTCTAAAGATTAAAAAATAAAATAAAAGAGCATCAGCAATCAAACAAAAACATCAATTAAACAGTAATAGTAAGTATGAAACCTTTGCATCAAGCATATGCTTCAATCTAAGCATCATTCGAAGCCCCTCTTCTTTGGTCCATTCGAGTTCATGGCGAAATCCATGGATCCTCCATTCTGAAGCCATTACCCTGACTGCGGCCTCTTTTCCAGTGTTAAGAATCACATCTGCATAAGCCTTCTTCAAGGCGACCAATTTCTGTGTAGAAAAAGAAAAACTAAATTCTTACGCAACAAAGGGTCTCCTACTTTTAAAAGAGCTTAAGAATTATGAGCTAAATAAGTTTATACAAAACTAAATAAATAAATCTTTGAATTTCAGATGTTGTAGAATCAAACTGAAAAAAAAAAAAAAGTGAACATCAAAGTTAGTTAGTTAGTTAGGTTTACTTTTTCTTTATTTCATTTACCTGAGTTTCTTCTTCTAGCTTTTGCTGCTGCATCATGAAATTGGAGTTAGGTTCCGTTACAGTTTGCGAGAAGAGAGAGGGTTCTCTGTATGTTCCCTCCATTGCGGTTTGTTTTCGCTGGCAGCTACCAAACAGTGAATTTTGTTTTCGGTTACGGAAATCAAAAAAAAAATTAGAGAATGGGCGTGTTGAAATGGTGGTTTTACGAATATACCCTAGTTAATATTTTTCAAATTGGAAGATCGCGTTCGGCGTTTCCATGGACAGTTACCTGTTAGTAATTGCAAGATGGTTTAAGTTTTCTGGTTGTCGTCGCTCCATTTTTCTGGTGAACGACGTCGTTCGGTTGAGTTTTGATTTGAGAGCCTTTTTTTTCTTTTTGAATTTTAATTTTGAGTTTTTAGTTCACTTAGCCGGTTAGCCCGTTGTATCTGACGATCTTCCCTCCATTGCTCTTTGATTTTACAAATCTGCCCCCGCTTGGTGGTTTTCAAAATCAAGGCGCGTCTCCAGTCGTTACCTTCAGTTACTTATCAATTGATTATTGTTTTATAGTTTGATTGTCTTTCTTTGATAGTTCGATTTGTTGAAAACATTATTAGGGTCTGTTTTGGTAAAACCTTCAAACCTTTGGAAAGATTGTTTGTGCTTTTTAAAAATAAAACTATTTTATATTTAGTAAATTAATTTTACGTTTAGTAAATCAAAAAATTCATATATTTATACTTGTAATTTTAAAAAGTTAAAAGTACTTTTAAAAATAATTAATAAAAATTTTTTAAAATTAACTTGTATTTATCAAAATTAAATTATCTAATATAATTTCATACATTAATTAATATTTAAATTTAATTCTTACATTAATGTTTATTATAATATTTTTAAATTTTAAAAATTAATTTTACCAAACACATTTATTATTGCTTGTACTTATTAACAAATATTTTTTATTTATTTATTTTTTTTGTTTCCAACAGTATCCCCAATCTGACAGGTCAAAAACTAATCCGTCGCAGATTAGAGTTCCATTTAAGGATCTATCACTGGCCAATGAGTTGCTGCACAAAGCGGGATTCAAACCGCCGACACTTATTTAAGCGGACGAGTGAGCTGACCACTCGACTAACCCAAGTTGGTTATTTAATTTATCAAAGATGCTACAACTTTTTAAAACTAATTTTTATAAACTACTTTTCAAAAATAAAAACTTTACCAAACTAAGTCTAGCAACTTCTTATGCGTAATTTCGAATCCAAAATTTCTTATTAAAAAATTGTAATTCTTAAGCCCAAAAATAAGAACCGAATTCAGAAATCTATTCGCATTACCATGACCTCGCCTAGTGGGAAAAAAGATAGCCTTTGTTTCTCTTTTTCTTTTCTTTTTTTAGCAAGAAAGAAGCTCAATCCATCCAAAAAAAGTATTGAAAGCTGAAAGGTTAAAATGCATCTTCAATCTGTCAGTAGAAAGCCCTTTGGTAACAAGTTCACAGACCAATTCTGCCCTCTATTTGACCACTGTATTCGAAAATGGAAACACAAACCATTCACTGTATATAACGTTATTATTAGGATTCTTTGATTTGACCAGAAAATCCAGCACCTCACATTCATAGAGAAAAACATTCAAGTTGCCCAAAGTTTGAAGCAGTATAACAGCCTTATGAGTGAAATTTGCAAAATGGCTCTGATAAATGCCACACCAAATGTTAAGTTACCGCATAAACGAAGTTAAATCTGAGGTAAATGAGTTGGTGGATCAGCTGGGATATCTGCACTTGCCTGCCATGTTAACACGAAAGTCGATTCAGTAAACTTCTTAAGCAACAAGATCATAGCAGCAATATCTTATGGTTTTAGTATTATTGTCAACCACTAAAGTATGATTCGTGTGTTATAACTACAACTTTAGGTGAACTCTCAAATTTGATAACCTTGTTAATAGATAATTATTTGTCTCAGAAAGAATCAGAAAACAAAACTTATCTTATTTCTTGGGAAAAATATTTGTTGCCATACCTGAAGATATCTTGTTAACATAGTTGTAGTACTGAAATTAAAGCCTTGAATTGGTTCCTTCTTTGTACGCGACGCATTAAGTTGCTTTCTCACTTGAGTAGCTAATGACTGCCACGGAAAAAGAAAAGATCAGGATCAGTATGCAATGAGAAAATTGAAGTTAATTACAAATGCACATACACAATGCTTATTTCATTAAAACGAAACAACTATGAGAGCATATTGTTCTGCAAGCTCAAGAACTAAGAACATTAAATCATCACTAATCTAAATAATACACACCTTCCCCAGTTCCACTCCCCATTGATCAAAAGAATTGATGTTCCATATGAAACCTTGAACAGCAACTCTATGTTCATAGATTGCTAACAACTGCTCAAAAGCAAATAATATTAGTAACAAGAACTCGAGTTGTACACGCCTCATTAAAGAAAACCATTTGCTGAATATAAACTGCTTAACAATGGAAAACCCAAATCACGATATTCCAAATGAAAAGCAGATTGCAAGAATATTCAACTTCCCATGAACAAGAAACAATGTTTTCGCTTTATTTATAAATCACAATCACAATAAGCAGATGGGGCATGAACCTGTCCAATATTATAAGCATTCAATGATGGAAGCAGAAGACTGACAGACGGCCGATTGCCAGTGAAGGTCTGCAGGGAAAAAAAATGCAACACAAAGGGACCTACTTATTTTGTAACTTCAAAATGTAATACAGGAGCATTAGGGAAATTACCTTGTGTGCCACAAGATGTGGTGGAACATTCTCTTTTTGCAACTGTTCTGGTGTCTGTAAAAAGATGATTAATTGTAAGCCTCAAATTAACCGAAACAATTTCATGTGATATGTTTGACATTAAATCTCTGCTGCTGAATTTTATTTTTCACTTTCTTTGACAACAATGCTATATAGCACGATAATTATCATAAAAATGCAAACATTAGAGTAACATGATAATCTCTGTGTGAACATGTTAATCTAATTGCTAGATATTAAAAATAATAATCAACTTAAACACTTCATTAGGAAAGGGATCTGATGATAGGAGTGGACTAAGATAATATAAGAGAGACATCATGAATATACCTTCCCATAGGCAAGGGCATCTGGTTGTGCAAAGAAATTTGACATTAGCTCATCATGATTGCTCACTACCTCACCTGCACGAAGCAAATCAATTATAAATTGTGTTCTCAAACACAGAATAAAAGCATAAACTTCCAACCATCAATCATTTATGATAAAAATTTGATCAATGAAAAAATAAGGGGAACTCTACCTTTCAGGTAAACAGGTTGCTGACTTTTCACAACTCCAATAAAATCACAAGGAATAACACGGCCCTACAAATTATAAGACTTGATTTAAACAGCAAAGTTCATTCAACAAAGAGATAAATCTAAAGCTATAGTAATGAGCAGGATGTAAGGCATGCCACAGAACTATTGTTATTACTAATTAGACTACAGGATAGTTAGTAAAAATAGATTTTAAATTCTATGCACCTTCAGCACAAAACTCTTTTACATTGACATCCAATCTGGTGCTGCCACGTAAGTATCTTGTTAACATAGTTGTAACACTTTCATGGAAAATTTTTATGGATTTTCGTCCTCATCAACCATAATAATCAATTAAAACTACATATTAATGTTCAAGAAACACAAACTAACATTCAAATACAAATTATAGCAAAATATCTCTACGTGTATCACCTGGTGTATAAGTTGATAAAAACTGTGTTGCCCGTTTGTTCCTGGTTCACCAAAATCAATCTCACCAGCCTCAAATGGTAGAGGTACCCCATCAATAGAAACTCCCTTTCCATTACTTTCCATGCTGACCTAATTTCAAACAAACAGAAAATATAAGAACAGAAAAAATAACAATAAATGCGCCTGAGGCTTCAAATCACAAGGCTGTAACAAACAAACCTGTTGAATGTGTGGGGCAAGCTTCTCCAAGGCTTGAGAATAAGGTAAGATAGCCTAAACCAAAATTTTTGTTTGTCAAAAAATGATTGATAAAGAATAAAGAGATAGAGAAATACTTTTAATATAACAGAACATTAGGTACTCACTCTGGCAGGATATCCAAGGAATGAGACATTCCATACGCTCAACAACCCGAGAAGCACCTGGGGCATTGACATTGTTATTGATCATGTCATCTTCTTGCACTTGTTAAAGAAACATCTTTAATATTCATCACTATCTACAAAGCAGTTGTTTTTTCAAAGGAGAGATTACTTGTTACACTGTAAAAGTAACACATTTTGGGTGCAAAGAATCCTATATCAAATAAGGTTGAGTAAGCAATGGATGAAAATAGAGAAGATCAAAAGAGTGAATTTAAGGGAGGTTGCAAAAAAAGAGAAAAAAAATAGGAGATTAAATGGTTAATGAATAGGAAAAGTATGATTACGAAAAGGGAGTCATAAATATTCCTTTCTCCTAATTGATTTGAGCTCTACTACAAAACTCTGTAATTATTACAATGTTAAAATTCCATTCTGTGAACTCCACCTAGTAGCTTAATCTTTAGGTAGGGTTGGTTCAGACAATCACTTTCTAACATGTTTATAATAAAATAAACAAATGGCTTAAAGTTGGTGTAACAACATATGCAGGAGTTCCACAAGTGTAATTAAAACAACAGAGAAAAGGTGGTTAGTTAAGGGGCTCTTACAGGTATATTTTTTTCAAATGGTTCTGAATGCACATGTTGATCAATACTGGAAGCTCCCTTTAGAAACCTTCACAAAAGAAATAAAATATCATGTACAAACCAAGAACATGGATATGGCCTACACTTATGTCAAATAGCACAAAGAAATTAATAAGTGGATCTCTTTAGTGCCTTCGAATTGACGCTACTCCCAAGAGTACACCATATTATCGTTTGGTTGATCATACAGAAATATCAGAACGAAATATTAGAACATTTTAGGCATTGTACATGACATACTATCTGTTATAACAACATAGAGTTACAACAATGTTTTAGAACCATACAGATTGAGCAAGACGATTTCTGAAAGCATAGATTCACAAAAATATATAACTTATTTTGACATCAAACACCCTTTTATTATTATTGGCAACAACATTAATAAGCCTTGTTCCATCGGGAAAGATCAGCTATATGGATCAAACAATTTCATAATACAATATCGTAGATCATATTTAGGTTTAAACCATTAATAATTGAGTGAATACCCCATCCGGCCCCTGACAATTATCTCGAAAGGACAACGAGGCCCCCAAGAAAAAAAAACACCCAATCCGGCCCCTGATAATTTTTTTTAAGGACTGATTAGCCCCTGTGTCAAAAAAAATAACATTAATTTTTTTTTGGCACAGGGGCCTCGTTGTCCTTTCGAAGTAATTGTCAGGGGCCGGGTTGGGGTTTTTTTTTTGTCAGGGGCCGGGTTGAGGTTTTTTTTTTGTCAGGGGCCTCGTTGTCTTTCGAGGTAATTGTCAGGGGCTGATTTGGGTTTTATTCTTAATAATTTTGAATTTATCCGTTATGGCTTTTGTATATCTCACATTACCTCTAGCTATAGAATTACTTCCCATTGATCTAGTCTCCTTAATGCGGCCTCTAGAAGCCTTTTCCATACATGTCAAAAGCACCTAGATAGGATTGTCCAATTTTCTACACAAATGGTACTACCGCAACTCCCTTTCTCCAATGTGCTCATTTCTGATTTTATAACCTATTACAAGACCATATGCATAAGAATAATTAATTTTTCATCTACTAAGTCATCTAAAGATGTTTGATCCATGCCATGAAGATTGGGCACGTTAGAGTGATGCCTGTTGAAATAATGGTAGCTCATCCCAGGTGATTTGGACATGTTAGAAGACCAGAAAAAGTACCCAGTCAAGAGGGTAGATTAAAGGAGATAGCCCAGTGGTTAATGAGGTGATGAGAAGAGAATTTCTATTTATTTATTGAATTTCATTAAGATGAGGAGAAGGATAATACAAGGTGAACAGACTAAGTTCAGAGATGAATCATGATATGGTGCAATGGTGTCGTTTGATCATGTAGGCAACCCTACCGAATAGAACAAGGCTTTATTGTTACTGTTATTGTTTCACCTAAAGATGTTGATTTTGTCTTCTTTTCTAATATAATGCTAACTAGAGAGCATTAGACAATAAGTGCCAAGACTTCCAAAATAAATGAATTAAGCTACTGAAAAGACCATTATATCAAATACTAAATTGCATACTTCTCAATTACTGGGAAACCATATTGTATTGATAAAGGCAATACTCCAACAGCACTGCAAACTGTAAGCAACATGAGACAGAAGCCAAAATCAGAAACATTTAGTAACTCAAATATAGCTATTTAAAAACTAGAAATCAAAAGAAGTAGATAAATACTTACCACTATATCGGCCACCAACCCAATCCCAAAATGCAAAAGCATTATTAGGGTCAATGCCAAACTTTTCCACAAGCTGCATTGAAGATGAGAAGAAAAGATAAAACAGGCTGAGCCTAAATAATTGATAAATAACTCTATACTATCAAATGCAAAAAGCACAGAGCATATGAATATACCGTAAGATTAGTACTGACAGCAACCATATGTTTTGCAACTGCTGAGGGCCTGGAGACAAAATGTAATCATAAGCCAGTTAGAGCCTTAATAGCACTAGTCTCGAACATATAGCCTTAATACTTCACTTACCCGAGAGCAGATGAAATCCATTCCCTGAGTGTTCGAGCATTCAACATTGTTTCGGCAGTTGTAAATGTCTTTGAAACAACCACAACTACAGTATTTTTTTTATTAAAATAAATTAAAAAAAATCTTAAAAGTAAAATATAAAGGGAAAAAGGAAGGAGAAAAAAAAAAAGAAAACTAGCTACCTAGGGTTGTTTCAGGATTTAATCCCGTGATATTTCTGGCAACATCAATTGGATCAACGTTTGCAAGACTGCATAAGGAAGCAAATGCAAGAAGAGGATGGTTTTATGATATGGTATAAATGTAGCTTTAGCACAACAAAGTTCAAACAGCACATATCACATAATTGCAGTTACAGTATAACAACCAATAATAAACAAACAAGGACATAATATAAATATTAAATCTCTACCTTTGCCATTAAATGGTACATTGGCACATTAACACAGTTTAAGAGAGCCTCAAAGGCTCAAACAGCTATCTAATTTTGTTAACGAACCCACTCATGAGCACGGTGCATCCTTTTTGGCAAGATAATCAGCATTGCATAAATCACAGGGTACCATTAAATGAAGATTCTGGAAAAGGTCTGGTATAAATCTAAATCACCATTGTCACCACTAAGTATGAGACAGAATAACAGTGGGGAGGTGCAGGGGAACTGTGGAATGTATCTCAAATGTTCGCATAGACATAATTATAAATCTAGAACCATACATGTAGTAGTGTTAAAAACCAGAATTTGGGAACCAAAACAATATTAGAGACTTACAAGCGCAGCTGACGTCCTCTTGAAGATTCACTTGCTTCAGGATCTGTAAGATGTAATACATAAATATATACTTTCAACATTACTACTTGTTTTAATATAAAATGCATTGTTCTTATGTTCGTATGTATATAGAGGCATAAACATAAGTATAAATACTATGAAGGGAAACAATAATAATATAATGCCACTAAGAGACCAGAAAGCATCAACAACCTGTTTGTAGAGCAGTGTGCACAAAAAGTGGGCCTAAGAAGCTACCACCAATACCGATGGCAACAACATCCTTCAGTTGCTTTCCTGTAGCTCCAACCTACAAAAATTCAATTAAAACCCTCAAGTTAAGAAATGTCCATATATGAATATTGACAAGTATATTCTTACCCAAGATCCACTGCGAACCCGCTCGGAAAACTCCTTTATTTTGTCCAGCACTTTCCAAACATCAGGGACAACATTCTTTCCATCACTCTGTATAACAGCATCCCTTGAAGCACGAAGAGCAACATGAAGCACTGACCTATTCTCAGTGCTATTTATCTGAAAGTCAAGTAAAAGTGACCCCCCGGAAGATGTTATAACTCGAAAAATGAAGGAAATGAATCCATAATGTATATATGCATATGCAGAGTTACAAAGATTCCTGGATTAGAGGGAGCATTTCAATGAAGGGGCCAAAAAAATAGTAAGAGATTTATAAAACGTTAAGTTTGCCATGAGTATAAGTGTGGAGCCCATTGGACAAGCACACAAGCACTTACATGCTCCCCATTGTACATTCGGCCTATCTTCTGTTTCAGGGATGCAGCCTACATCACGCCAAGGGAAAAAAAAATAATGAGTTAACTTTGTTTCAGTTTAATGATTGACTTTTCTTTAAAGAGAGGATCATCCCAAGTGGCAACAGATTTTTTTTTCAATAAAGAAAGAAATAAATTGTCCAAATACCTAAAAGAAGTGAACTGACCTCAGCCAATTTGAAGAGTTTTCCCACTGTTTCAAGGGTAGCCTGCTGTCTTGAGTAGTCCAATAGAATCCCATCAAACTCCCTTCAAAGAAAGAAAATCAGAAGTTTATAAATCACAATATTATCACATTGGTTTTAGGTCAGCTTAAAAGCATGAAATATTTCCAAATTGTGGGAATGGCAAACTCTGTATTTACTACAAAATGAGAAAAGAAGAAATCATCAGATTATGACTTCATAAAATGACATACACAGTCATGGACTGGGATCTAGCATCATCACGCAATAAATCTCGCAAATGAGTCTTTTTTATGTCTGCGACATGGGCCTACACAAAGGAGATTCACTTAATAGAATGTTTCACAATATTTCTGCATTATGCATGTCTAAGAAATAGTTTTCCTATTACCTTCAACTCCTTCCATTGCTCAGTGTCAGAGATTAGCGTGGAAGAAGCCATTTTAAATTATGACTGATAGATAGCCTGCACAAAGAAATTTCAAAAACATGTTATAGGCCAACTGTCTTTGAACAACTTCTTATCACAATCCTACAAGTTTTTTGCACCAACTGAAGCATGATGACACATTTATAGAGTATGGAAAAATAGAATCAAAAGCAGGTGGATTAGAATATATAAAATATTAACATCAAGGCGATGTACATAAAATGAAACTAACTATAGGATTCTAATTACTTGCATGACAACTCAATCTTAGCTTACATATCTATCAAGGAAATAAATCCCCGAGAGAAAATACCTTAAAGAAATGAACTTTAAAAGGATAGTTGTAAGAATTAATCCATAAAACCAAAGTAGCTGTAATTAGGATCATTTCAAGAAATTCTATGAGGTAACTCTTTGTTGACTTACCCCAATGAAAGCGATAAATTTCATCAATCCAGCCGTAGAATCATATCATATTATGATGCTAATCAAGCTTACCAAATTTTAGAAAATTCAGACATCAATAGATATGTAATCTAATATACATAAAAGGGTAAAAGTAAAGTGTTATAATGATATATCAAATCAATTCCAGCTTTAGAAAATTTTATTAGATTGGTTTATATAGTGAAATGTTGGAATTCAACGGTTGGATCGATGAAATTCATCTTGCATAAGAAGTTATTGACAATGTAAGTGAACAAGGGTTACCTCATATGTTTGTGTGTGTGTGTGTGTGAGAGAGAGTGTGAGAGAGAGGGAGAGAGAGAGAGAGTATTTCAAAATAGAATTTTGTGGAATGATCCTAATTACAGCTACTTTGATTAATCAAACAATAGCTTCCTCCAGCAGCATCAGCACTATGAAAGAAATAACATATGGTAATTGAGAGTTGAGACACAGATAATTCAAACGCTAAGCACAGTTAAACAATTTAACACTAAACAAAACTCTAGTTTATAGCAACAATCATCATGACAAAGAAGGTCCATTTTTAGCTACTAACATAGTGATTCAACTGCTACAGAAAATGAAAGAATCAGCAACTAAATCATCAATCAAACCCATCGGAGCATTTAGCTAAACACCAGTCCCAATAAAAAATCCCAGTTAAGCTGTTAATCATGATATTTAAATCAGTTATGATCCAATTCTGAACATAGATTTCCACCAGAATACGGAACATCAAGTTATGATCGAAACCTAAATTAGTGAGAATCACACGCACTTACACACTCACTCAAACACGCCAAATACTGAATAATATCAAATTTCATAGAATCCATCAAAACATGCAACACTGAATAATGCAAAAATCGAAAGAACAGAACAGAGAAACGGTTTGGTCCAAACCTGGACAAAGGATGCAACTTTGAATCGAGAACAGAAAAATGTGCGCGTATAATTAACCTTAGATTGTGATTTTGGATATGGAAGAGTTATCAATATGAGGTGAAAAGGTAGCGATTATTAAAAACAATTAAAAGAAAAAAAAAGGTGGATTCAATGTCTGTGGACAGAGTGACCTTAATAGAGATTTAGGGTTAATTATTAATTAGAAATTTAGAATCACTTGTTTTTTTTTTTTTTTCTTTTCTTTTGTTTTTTGCTTAACAATGGATCGATGGCACACAGATTCTCAGTTTCACAAAGACAATAAGACAACGCAGCATATGAATATGAAATTTAATTATTGGATTAATTATACAAGTAATGCTATACATCTAAGTCTTTTTGTTAACTAAATTTTAGTTTAACATAACAAAAATCAGTTATGATTAATATTATTTCAAATTTTATTGTTTAATTTACAAATCATCGTCACTGTCTATCACAAATAAGTTGTTCTTCACCACATGACGAACAACAGAAATCAGAATTCTATAATATAACTTTTCTATTCCGTTTTATTCCATGCAATTCCGATTTCTATAGTATGGTATTTTAAAAATCAATAAGATTCCTAAAAGGTTTGCTAAATAAATTTTATTTTTTTTAATCGTGCCTTTATAATAACTAGAGTTAAAAAACTATTTTCACTAACCATTGTAAATTTATTTCTATTGATCACTCCACCTTCTGATCCTATTTTTATATAGCACACACTTCTTAGTAAATTGAATTGATTTAATTCGATCTAATCAAATGCATGACTTTGCTAGTAAATCGAATCTATTATATTTGATTCTTTTTTTCCAAAGATAAAATTTTTATTCAATTTAACTTGAGAAAGAATAAAATGTCCAAATGAGACCATAATAATTCAGACAAGAAGGGAAAATTCCAAGGCTCAAAACAGGAGTAAATCCCTAAAATAGTCCTCCGGATTGGGCCCGTGTACCAATGTTGCCCCTCAGTTTTCAATTGCTCTAAATGTACCCTCCGGATTGAGCTCCATGCGAAATACAGGTCTTTCTACCCAATTTCGGCATGACTCAGCAGCTGGAGCGCTAACCTGGCGGTACCACCTCCACGTAGGACGCCCAAACAACGTCGTTTTGCTTGTATGGGGTGAATGAATTAGAACGGTGTCGTATTGTCATGCAGGGGTATTGAAAAGGTTTCTTGGGGAAGGGTTGTTCATTTGTTAGTCTTTCTTCTACTTCTCTTCAAACGTTTCTTCTCCTCTTCGTCCAAAGAATGCGGTCACGGTAGGGCACGTTCTTGTTAGTGATTTTCTGAGTTCATTGGCAGGAGAAGGAAGGACGCCAACCGTAGGAAGTTGGTGAACCAGAGGGTATCATCATTGTGAGCATCGACAAGGTTAGCACTGCAGTGACGAATTGAAATTAAAATTTTTTTTTTGGGTTTTCATTGATGGGTCTTTACTTGAGTTGTTGATTGAGGTGATTAAATCTTCGTTTAGTGTTTTGTTGAGATTTCTCTGTTGTTAGGTTTTTTGTGGTTACTATGTTAGCATGGGGTTTGGGTTGCTCTGTTCCTTTTCCAATTTCCGATGGTAGAGGAACGATTCAACCTTCCTGAAACGTGATTGTCACTCATGGTGGAAGAGGAGGAAGAAGAAGAATAACAAGAGGAAATCGAAGAAGAATCAGAGCAAGAACAAGTAGAAGCAAAAGCGCTATAGCAGGATGGCGAAGAGATTCATAAAGGAAGAAGGAAGAACTACGTTAGGGTTTATGGTTGGTGCCAAGGACTAAATTGGGAAATTTTTTAACGTATTCCACATCAGCTGGCCATTTCGGGTGTCCTACGCGTGCCAGGTCAGCGCTCCGGCTGCTGAGTCATGCCGGAATTGGGTAGAAGGACCTGTATTTTGCACGGAGCTCAAATTGGAGGGTACATTTAGAGCAATTAGAAACTGAGGGACAACATTGGTGCACGGGCCCAATCTGAGGGACCATTTTGGGGATTTACTCCTCAAAACAGTAAGCAAGAAAACATAATATCATCTAAGTGAGAAAGAATCCCTAAATCAAGAATTGGGAATGTAAGGAAGACACTTATGAGGAGAGAAACCACAAAAGTCTTCTCGCAACTTCATCAACTTCACCTGGGGGGCTGATTCTTTGATAAAAAAATGGTCTCATTACGGACACGCCAAATGCACCAGCAGTACATGCTCAATGCCAACGGACTCGTCATCTCCATCTCAGAATGGTACAGGTGAGTACGCTTTTGTTCCTAACACTAGTAGAAAAATTCTACTTCTTCCCCATGGTCCATACCTCTAAACGGACTTCTCAGCCATACTTGCTTTGCATGAACACAGGAGAAAAGACAGTGTATGATCGATTCTGTGGCAGCGCTACACCTTGGGCAAGTCTCAAATCTCTCAGGCAGACGCCGGTGAAGAAGCTCCATCACCGGAAGGCGCTCATGCAAGGCTCGCCATAGGAAGATGCCAATTTTGGGGGGAGCTTCAATTTTCACAAATTCACCCAAGTGTTTTTCCTTTGTTGGAGGTTCGAAATGAGCTCCAAAGGGGGGGTGACTGAACTGATAAGCTACTCTGTATTCGGAGGAGACTTCATATTTACCAGATTTATGAAACATCCATGTAAGTTTATCATTACCATCAACAATTTTGGTTAGTAAAATCGGGTTGCAGATTTGGGCTGGAAATATGCTTTAGATCATCTGCTGATTCCATTGTTTACTGGGGGATAACAGGTCGCTGACTCTGATTACTGCTTGGTTTATCGAGAAATCATTCAATTGCAGGGGAGGTGAAAAATCTTGAGGGGAAAGAACCCATGGATCGGAAAAGATGTTCACAGATTGACCAGTTTCGATGTTCCAGAGAAGACCTTTCTCAGTGACCTTACGGCCCTCCAACATACTCTTCCAACCCCACGAAGGTGAGTTTCTACTTTCTGCATTCATAATATCTCTGTATCTGTGCCTTTTAGAACTTGAGCAATTAGCGAGTTAGGTTGAGTTGCGAGTCGCCAGCATCGTTTTCCTAGTAATGCCAAATTTTGAGCACCCAAGTCTTTGAAACCCAATCCTCCATCCCTCTTGGGTCTTGACATAGTATCCTAACTCACCCAGGGAATCTTTCTTTCGGCCCCCTTCTGTCTTTACCAAAATTGTCTTAGAATTCCATGGATCTCTTGAATTAAGGAATCAGGGAGTTTAAAGCACGACAGCGTATAGATGGGTACTGCTTCACCCACTGCCCTTATTAGTACGTGCCGCCCACCAGAGGAGAGCAGCTTCCGTTTCCAGCCCTCCACCTTCTTCTGCACCTTATCCTTAATAGCACCAAAAGTCTCCTTTTTTTTATCCCTGAACAATAGATGGTAGACCTAAATATTTGTCCTGTGCGCCAATATGAGTAATATTCAGTAGCTCAGCCAGGATAATTCTGTGGTCTTGTGGAGTATTGTTGCTGAAAAACACAGACGACTTACTCAAGTTTATCTTTTACCCACTATATCTCTCATAATCATCCAACAGTTCCAAAATACGCTCACAAATATAGGGAGAAGCCTTGCAGAATAATATGGAATCGTCAGCAAAGAGAAGGTGATTAATTTTAAGGGAACACTTGCAAATATGAACACCCTGAATGATTCCGTTTTGCTTTGCCTTATGTAGCAAAAAGGATAAACCTTCTGCACAAAAGAGAAAAAGATATGGAGACAGAGGGTCACCCTGTCAGATGCCTCTGGTTGGCCAGAAGTAACCATACGGTTGTCCTTCCACAATAACAAAGTAAGAAACAATCATTGCAACTTCCTGAATCCACCTTACATCAAACCCCAATTTTTCCATCATAAACCATAAGAATTGTCATTCCACCCTATCGTAGGCTTTACTCATATCCAGTTTAAGATCCATTTCTGCTTCAATACCAGATCTCTTTGTTTTCAAATAATGCATATATTCATGGGCGATTAGAATATTTTCCAAGATTAACCTCCCTTTTAAGAAAGCACTCTGATTTGGACTCACGAGGTAATTCATTGTGGCTTGAAGTCTATGAACCAAAATCTTCGATATAATTTTATACACAACAGTGGAGAGGCTGATAGGTCTCACCTGGGACATAACCCGTGTGTCAGGGACTTTAGGAATGAGGCAGATCTGAGTGTGGTTGAAGCACTTTAGCATTCGACCTCCCAAAAAAAAAACTCTTTACTACTGCAAATACGTCTCCTTCTATCATGTCCCAAAAAGTGTGAAAGAACTTTGCAGTGAATCCATCATCTCCAGGGGCACTCTGGGGATGGATACTAAATGTAGCTCTCTTCACTTCTTCCTTTGTAACTGAGCGAAGAAGGTTACGGTTCATAGTTGGCGTAACCTTTGACTCAAAATCTTCAAAGACTCAGCTCGGATCCTCTATAGCTGAGGTCGTAAAGATCTTCTTGAAATAGGATTCCACCACTCTCACAATCTCTGCATTTGTGGATGCTATAACACCTTCATCACCCTCCAAACTCCAAATTTTATTTCTCCGACATCTGATTCTCGCAAACTGATGAAAGAATTTTGTGTTGCGGTTACCTTCCTTTATTTAGCCACTTAATCCTTGCCTTTTCCTTCCAATAGCTCTCTTCATTGAGATATGCTTCCTCCAGTTTCTTTTCCAAAACCGTGATCTGTTCTCCCCCAAGAATACCTTCATTTCTAAGATTTTTCAGCTCCTCTTTAATTTCTTAAATTTGCTTTTGAGAATTAGCTCTAGAGTTTTGTTGCCAATGGACCAAAGAGTGCCTGCACAATTTTAGCTTTTGAGCCAAAACAAACATAGGATAGCCCTTAACCACCGATCCCCATACCTCCTTGACTATGGTTTACTTCCTCATTCCAGCACCAGCGCTCCTGAAATTTAAATCTCCATTTTGTTCTCTCTAACGGTGAATTAGAATCTAGTAAGATCGGTGCATGATCTGAACCATCTTCATTAAGCCTTCGAACCACAGCGGTCGGGTAACGGGAGAGTCATTTGGCTGAACCAATCACTCTATCAAGCCGCTCTTGAATTAACTCCTGCCCCCCTCATTTTGTTTGACCATGTAAAGGGCTTTCCTACCATCCCTAGGTTAACTAAACTGTTCCCATTAATGAAGCTATTAAAATCTGTCACAGCTAAATCAGAAACTGCATTGCCACCCATTTTTTCTTGAAGGTTTTTAACAGTATTAAAATCTCCAAGAACTATACCCTTGCCCTCAAAAGACTACATTACCCCAGAAATAATATCAAATTGTTGTGCCCGAATCTGCTCTGAATAGCTGAAATGAACTCTAATTAGACCCCAAGCCTCTTATTTTGAATCATCCAAAACTCTAGCAGCCACAAAGAAATCACTTGAGCCAATCACCTCCACATTAATCCCTTCTTTTCATGCAAGTGCAAGGCCATCAGCTGCCCCTATTGGATTGCAAAGGAACCAATTTAGAAAACCACACGCTCTCAACTTCATTTCCACCTGGCGAGGTTAGTTCTTTGTTTCACCAGATAAAACCAACCTCGGGGGAGTGGGATCTACATATCCTTTTAAGATTTTGGAATGTCAGGAGTCTTCCCAAACCTTGACAATTCCAAGAGAGCACTCTCATATCACCTGGGACGCCATTTGACGGCCGGCACCCTCCACCTCAACAGTAGAATTCTGATCATCACTCAAACAGATCCTCTTGTTCGAATTGTCATTTTCCTAACCATTTAAACCCTGTTTGATACCACTGCAGGCCACACTTCTCCCATCTTGTCCCCTTGCTAGTTTTTTAAGTTTAACGCTTCTATTAGTCTTCCTTATATCACCAACATCTTACTGTTGCTGCTCACCCACCAAAGAGGTGTTAATTTATGGCAGACCACCTTTTTTAGCTGAACTTTGAATGGTCCTTTTAATGCCTCCTGAATCACCCACCACCTATTTATTAGCAGAAGCTTGGTATTAGACGACTTTTTCTTATCCTCCTTCATGGAGAGGCCCGAGAAATTATTAATAATCCAAGACGGCATGGGTTTCTTCTTTGGTAGATTTTCATATTCTCACTGGTCATTTTCCCCACTCTGTTCTCCTTCACGTTTAGTAACAACTTTTCTCCCTATCTGGTCAGCCTTTAGCCAGTCACCTATTTTGTTCTCCTTTACAGCACCTGCTTCTGCATCCTTCATGAAGATTTGACAATTTCTCGGTTCATGCCGTAATCGAGCACAATAAGTGCAGTATTTGCTAATCTTCTCATACCGCAGGCCTATATCTATCTCCTTATGGTTCAGACCTGCTAACCGGATACTGTCCTTGATCTTCTGTTTGCTGTCCATTTCCACCTTAGCTTTGATGATTCAGGATTCACCCCTCCTGACCTCATAAAATCCAATCTCTATAATTTTTTCAACATTACATGCCAGTTTTCTGCCAACTCCAATAGTCTTGAAACTCTCCGGAAGACCCCAAAGTTGGACCCAAATTGGTATGGATTGGATTAGTACCGCATCTTTCTGATCACTATCCTTCCATTTTCTCACATGAAGGATGTAGTCTTTAAATAACCAGGGGGATCCTTTGCTATGCGCACCAATTCCAATTCCGATTTGAAGAAAAATTGAAATTGATTTCCTCCTTTGTCTACCACTCTGAATCCCTCTAGTTTCCCCCAAATTGCCTTAAGAGCGTTCTCCATGGTGCCTACAGAAAACCTTTTCTTTGCAAAAATTCTCCCAATCAGACTGTTCTCACATGTCTCCCTTCCTTGCCTTATATCCTCTTCCTCCACAACAACCACCGTATCTCGTTCCTCATCACTACTTGCAGCCTCCTCCCTCGCTATCCCACCTCTTGTCTCCATGCCAACGACAGATTGTTGCTGACAATAAAGCAAAAGAGAAGAAAAAGAGAAGAAAAAGAAAAAAAAGAAGAAAAAGAGAAAAAAGAGGCAATAGCTCCAAGGAGCACAAAAACCCTAGCAGAGCACCTTAAACCTAATAGGTCTAGATTTGATTTACTATGAGCTATTAATTCTTTTAAATTGAAACTAGTTGTTTGGATTTAATACATGCATATAGATTCGATTTACACAATTTCGAGGTAAATCAAATTGTATTGCTTTTATTTATATAAAATCAAGGTAAATCGAATTATATTGATTTAATTTACATAGTTTTAAAATTTTTACGTTAGTTCTTTGTATTTAGAATATTTATATAAAATTAAAATCTTATAATTTGTTTTTGTGATTTGTCCAAATATATACGTATCTTTTATCGATTTTTTATTTTTATTTTGATGTCTTGAGTTAATATGTGTTTTTCTTTTTATAGTTTGATGCTCTTGTAGAAAAAACTGAAGGCCTTTCAGCACAATTAGATTCTGTGGCAGAACAAGTTGCTGAACTCAGGAATCGGCTCTCTACACAGGCTTTTCAATTTGACCAAGAACTCAAAACCTATATTGACAATAGGTACTTTGGCCCAGAGTTCCACAAGAAAAATAGAGAACTGGACCAAGTTAAAACCAAACTTCGTCAGATTGAGATGGACAGAAATAAAATAGCAGCACCTCAGGCTTTAGCTATTGACCCATTATCTATGTACCCTAAACCATATCCATCATACTCACCTGTTCTATTTCCCTTAGCATATTCACCACCTAAAATCCTAGACTATGAATCTATCTTCAAACCCACTTATCATTTAGCCAGACAAGCCAACACCAAAAAATATGTCTCTCCTCAAGGACATCGTTTCTCATATCAGCCACAACCACCTCACCAACCCAGATCTTGTCCTCCTTGGAAGCCAGGAAAATTTTTCAGAGAAGATACATCTTTTAATGCCCCTACAAAAGATAAGGGCATCAAAGAAGGGTCACCAGCTCCAGGCCAAACAATTAATACCCTTACTCTGGATAATCAAACACACAGTGAAGAAATCACTGATGAATCTGATGATGAGACTGCTGAATCCAGTGAAGAAACTACTGAATGGTCCAAAGAAGGCTATGAAGCAGACCTTTCAGCAATAGCCATGGTCAACCCTGTAGAAGAAGAAGAGGAAGAAATAACCTCTAAAAGAGATGAACCAGCAGCTTCAGTTAATCCTACACAGACAGGATCTTCAGAAGTAAAAACTTCTAACAAATAGTTCACCTTCGATGATATCCCACCATCAAGATACAGGGAAAGGTTAAATAAATTTGGTGCTTGGATTGAAACTACTATGGCTAATCCAAATCTTTCAAGCAGACAAGTCCTTACAGATTTCATAAATCGGATGACTGGCAATCTCCGAGAATGGGTTAACAACCTTTCTGAGTATGAAAGACTCCAACTCATTAATAGTACTTCTTCTCAGTTTTTGGGGATGCTACATCAATAATTCTTGGGAGACATTACAATTATCCAGAAAAGAAATTCCCAAGAATATTTTGAAATAAAGTGTTGTTCACTCAATAGAAAGGACTTGGAGAAACATTACAAGAGGATGGCTACTAAATATTATCCTCTTGGAGGAAATAATAATCCGCCACTTAAACAAGTTTTCATGACATCCTTGCCAGACGAACTTCAGCCATAATTACAACGGATGATGATGACTCTTTGCAAAGAAGTAGCCACCACCACCATTGGAGAAATATATCAGCTGGCTCTAGCTGCTCTGGATAAACTATGTGAACAATAACAAATGTTCAAATAGCTCAATCAAAATTCAAGTAAACTCAAAGGGGTATGCAATAAATCATACTTGAAGATCAAATGCAAAGAGTCAGGCATGTGTGAATGCAAGTCAAAGAAGAAAACACATTGGCAACCACAACCTAGAACATTCCAACAAAAGGCATTCAGAAGGAGAAGAAGGAAGCAAAGATACCGTTATTTCAAAAGAAGAAAATCCCATACTAAGTCAAACAAATGCTTCATTTGTGGAAAACAGGGTCACTTTGCTAAATCATGTCCTAATAAGACAAAGGAGATAAAAATGCTTCAGTCTTTAATGGATGCAGCTTCCATCGAGGATGAAGAAGGTCTTGAACCAGTACTTAAAGAACAAGAAAGCAAAGATGGTGAGACCCAATATGTTTTCCAAGACTCTGATTTAGGAGGAAGTAGTTCAGAAGAAGACCTCCCACCAAAAAAGTCAATCTTTACCATATCCTCTATCGCTTCCATCACCACAAGAATTCCTAAAGGATCAAACACCCAGAAAGAAGAGCTTGAATATCTTGGATCCTTGGGAATAAAATAGATTGATGGCACTCCCTGACCTCATTTTGATCTAAAGATCAATACGTCCATCTATGACAAACCAATAAGAGCTGTTGCACTAATGGATATTGGTTCTTGTGCCACTGTCATAAAATCACATATCTTACCAAAAGAAATGTGGGCACCTTTTTCTAAGAGATTCGCGGCAGCTAATAGTGAAGTCTTCACCATCAATCTCATTTCCAAAAAACCAATTAGATTGAAAATATTTGTAGGCCAAACCACTTGGCTTAGAGTACTGGGAAGTTATTTACCAGACAAAGAAATCCTGTTTGAATTTGATGCCTTTTTTCGAACCCATAGACTACACATTAAACCTACTGGCCTAAGTTACAAAGGGCAGTTCCTGCCTTTTACAGGAATACAAAGCATCCTTGAAATTCAAGAAGCTTCAAAAGAATACAAGGAGATCTAGCAACAACTCCTTAGTGCTTGGTGCGATAGTCATGATCAATTCAACCATCCTGCACCTTTGTGAAAAAATCCAGATTTTTATGTTCGCCTCCTTTTTAAAAGGAATGAAGACATCAACTCAACAAAGGTCACACATTTGGGAATGAATCCTGAAGATCTCAAGTTAGCAAAAGCTAAATGCGCAGCTCTCCTTGTTCAAGGACTCATTGAACCAACCAATTCTAATTGGGAATGTCAAGCCTTTTATGTTAAAAAAAGGGCTGAACAAAGTAGAAGAAAAAAGAGGCTTGTTATTAATTATAAGCCACTTAATGTCTTTTTACAAGATGATAAATTTCCTCTACCAAGAATCTTAGTTATTACACAAAGGCTGAGTGGAGCAAAAATATTCAGCAAGTTTGACCTAAAGGCTGGCTTTTGGTAAATTGGGCTCCATCCTAAAGATAGATAGAAAACAAAATTTTGCATCCTTGAAGCCCAATATCAATGGACAGTAATGCCATTTGGACTCAAAGTATCCCATCTCTCTTCCAAAAGGTAATGACCAAAATTTTTGAGCCCATATTACACTCCACACTCATTTACATTGACGATATCTTACTGTTCTCAAAAGATAACGAAGCTCATAAGGTGCTCCTGGCCCAATTCACCAAAATCGTTAAAAATCAAGGAATCACGCTATCATAAAAAAAAGAGCTCTCTTGTAAAAACAAAAATTGAGTTCCTCAGGATGGTCTTCGAAGATGGATTCTTTCAACCAGGAGATCATATTGCCAAAGAATTAATCCACTTCCCTGATGAAAACATGACGGTCAAACAAGTCCAACAATTCTTGGGAATTGTAAACTACATCAGAGACTTTATCCCAAATGTGACTAGACACACCAGCCAACTGTCAAAACTCTTGAAAAAGAAACCCTCCACCATTGGGACTTGAACAAACCACAGCTGTTAAAATCCTAAAGAAGATAGCACAAGACCCCCTCCTTTAAAGATTCCCAGCACAAGAAAAAGAATATTGCAAATAGATGCTAGTGATGAATTTTGGGGAGCTGTGTTACTTGAAGAAATTGATGGGACAAGACACTACTGTACGCATGCTAGTGGACAATTCAAAGAATCTGAAAAACACTACCATGCCACTTACAAAGAGATCCTTGCTGTTAAATGCGGGATAGAAAAATTCAATTTCCACCTCAGTTCTTATCATTTCACTGTGGAGATAGGTAACAACTGTTTCCCATCAATGCTGGAAATCAAGAAAAAGATTCTGCCAGACTCTCAGCTCTTGCGATGGAAAGACTAGTTCTCCTGCTATAAATTTGAAGTGAAACACATAAAGGGACACCAAAACACACTTGTTGATTTTCTATCCAGACCTACCAAGGAACCAATTCCAAAACCAGTCCATTATATTTGCACTATGAGCACATACAATTCTTCATACACCGATCCCTTTTCTGATTGCCCGCTTCACAGAAACCCATACAGAAGAAAGATTGGTCCTTTTCCTCTCAAAGCAAGACCCCAGACAGAATTTTAAATATATTGCCTAGCCAGACAAACCTTATTTTACTGACTACACCAACTCCTTATCATAACCCAAATCCATCCGAACCCAAGGTACTTCAACATGGATACCCCTTTTGCACTATACCAATAATCCAAGGACCTATACCAGAAGAAATGATGTGGTATATCGGGGCTCTGTCTTCCATATATACATGTGCCATTATAGTGCCGATCTTCCCTATATACCATATCTTGTGTAACAGCACTCAGGCACAATCCCATTTAGTCTGGTTATTCTCTATGTATGCTCCACTTGATGCATGGAGAGGAATGTTATATAACATGCTCAACCGGCATCAACTGTGGGATAAACCTTCTCAGGAAAAATGGAAATTTGGTTGTTTTGTCACTCTACAGAGAAGTTATTTTACTAGAGGAGACCCACACACCATGAACAAGATTGATATTGTTGGATACTCTATAATGTGGCCCACAGATGAAAAGACAGTCTTGAATGCCTTGGCCAAATACCTCTGTCAACTTTGGCAACCGAGATTGTATGGAGAAAGAGATACAGTTGAAGGACTCCCATTTCAGACAGATGTTCCGCCAATAACACTCCAAGAATTCTAGTCCAGATTCATAACCTCAGGAATAATTAATCAATTTGGACAATACTCTTTTTATGCTTCAAGAGATCAGCCTAGCACATCCAGACATATCCCAACAGCAAACAGAAATTTTGATGAAAATCTAAATTCTGAAGATCCAAGTGGAAGAATATATGCCCTACCACCAAGCCCATCCAGAATTGATGCAAGAATACCCAATGACACTGAAGACCCATACTGAGACCCATATGACCCGTATCTACAAGATGCCCAATATCCTAATGAAGGAAACACTGAAGATCCGCTTACCTATTTACAGGACCCAGATATGGATCTTAGAGCAGTCAATTTGGCCTCTGATGATATGTCATCTTTCTCATACGATAACGAGACCCTTCCAGAAGACTATTTTAAACCGTCCATTTACTAAAAATAATGTTCTCACTATGTATAATTATTGAGTGCACTAAAATAAAGTGACCTCTGTCACTTGTCTAAGTAAAGTCAGAAAGAGATAAGGCTTATCCTTATCTTCCAGCTGGCATTGTATGATAAGTTTGTTTAAATTCTATAAGATATTGTTGTCATCTCGAGACTTCTATAAAAAGATGAGCTCACCCCCGTTGTAATAAGATCTCAACGAATATTGTAATATATCCACTTTTCCTATCTTACAAAATGTTCTAAATCTTCTTTCTCTCTCTGAAAGCTTAGCTAGTGTTATTTTCTTCTTCCTCATCCAGTGTCATTAGGTATGCTTTGAGCTTGTCTCTGTCCATAGAGAATCCTGCTCATCAGAAAATGGCATGCATAGGATCCACGAAAATTTCTCATAGTGGAAAAGGAATTCGATGTTATAATACTAAATTTTGCTCGGACCCTTTAATCTCACTCGATAAAATGGTTGATAAGAGTGACTGGGATAAGCATTCAAAGTATTATAGCATCGTCCTCTTGAAGTACTGGAGATCCACCCTGGTAGAAATGTGATTTTGTGATTTTGTCTCTACTTTCTTTATCCACTATTTTTATTCCGTTCTCTCGTTTATTCTATCTTCTTTATTCGAATTCGATGGTTAAGATCATTTTACGAACTCTTAGAAATATAGTTTTGGTGACTGAACATAACACACACAAAAATGACCTAAGAGAAAGAGTAGCACTCCTCTCTAATGATAATGTCTAAATTATTAAGGGGCAGTAACCACTCTAGGTACACCTGCTTGTTTAAAGCAGCAGTCTTAGCCATTAAATCAGCCGCTCTGTTTGCTGTGCGCTGAATGAACACTAAAGTAGCTGTCTAATTGCGCTGAAGTATCTCTTTGATTTTGTCAAGAAGATCACAGTCATTCCTAATCATGCTGGTTGTGCCTCGCGAAACAAGAAAAAACGTATTAAGATTATCAATTTCACATATGACCTCTTTGCACTCGCAATCTCAAGCCATAGCAAGCCCTCTCTAAATAGTATGAAACTCACAATAGAGAACACTAGAAAGAGGTATACTGGCAAAACAACCTTTCATCCAAATTTCTATGTTGTCTCTAATAATACATCTAAAGCCAGTTAATTGCTCATTTTCAAAAACGCTTGCATTGCAGTTCACTTTACAGACATTCATTAGAGGTGGTTCCTAGTTATATTGCAAAGAGGTATAGTTTAATTTAGTTAACTTGTTCACTAATTATATCACTAATTAAGTTTTTAAAAACAAAAAACAAAAGAACAAAGCAAAACTTTTAACCCGAAATTTCTACTTTGCCAAGTAGATGGAAGGAGAGGAGGAAGAGTTTATAGTAAGGTGTTTGCTATGGTGCCTAAAAAGTATTGCCTAATTACTAAAATAGGTAAAATAATTAATTTTAAATTTAAAAGTTAAAATTTTTTAAATATTTTAAAGTTACTATAAAAAATAATTTAGGTAAAAATTAGACACCAAACAAAAGATATTATAGAATTGGCCTTATAGTAATCCGAAATCTTTGTACCTATCATCATCATCATCAATGCATCACTCACATGTCAAAAGCCTCTCTGAAGCACGAGATCTCTGCCTCTTATCTCCTCTTTCTCTTTTCCTAAAAATATGTTGGTTAATTTAATTTTAAAAGATCAAATATTTTATATTAATTTTGTTAATTAGATAATGACTAATCTTAAACTTATTATGACACATATCACCATTTAGAAAAACCAACTTGAATCCCATTTATATCATGTAGATTTAATATTTAGAATTATTAATTAATCCACCATAATAGTCTTTTAATTATATCATGTATTTAGTATGTTTATTTCACTTTCGGTTTAAAATAAGTAAAAAAATACATCAAATAGATATTAAATCTGTATTTTTAAATAGTACTTTAAAAAATTGTACATTGAGCAATTTACAAAATATAAAATTCTTGAAAAAAAATAAAAATTTTAAGTTAAAAAGAATTCTGTACAGATTAAAACAAACACCAAAAATATAATGTAAGAAGATTAATTCTTATTTCACTGAGAATAATTTTAGAAAATATTTATTTGAGCATATTTTTTATATCAAATTTGTTGAATCGGAAAATATTTTGATCGTGTGTCGATTTTTATGTTGATGATTTAATCTTTGTCGGCAACAATTTGAAGATAATTGCAGCATTCAGGAAGGCTATGATAAAGTACTTTGAATGACAAATATAGGTTTGATGTCTTATTTTCTTTTCTTGGCATTGAAGTAGTTTAAAAAGGTGATGAAATTTTCATTTCCTAAAAAAAATATGCAAATGATATTTTGAAAAAAATTCAGATGGAGCATTCAAAATTGGTTTCACTCCAATCAACGAAAAATTCAAGTTATTAAGAGAAGATAAAAGAAGAGTAATAAATCCCACTTATTACAAAATTTTGATTGAAAGTCTGAGACACTTGACTGCGACTAGACCAAATATCATGTTTGGAGTTGGATTGCTTAGCGGATTTATGGAAGAGTCTTATACTAACCATTTGCAAGCAGCAAAACGGATTCTTCAATATATCAAATGTACTTTAAATAAGGGTATTTATTATGAAAATACTAATGAAGTGAATCTTGTAGGTTACACTGATAATGATTGGGTTGGAGATATTGAAACAAGAAAAATATTTTGGAATTTGTATTTCATCTTGATTCTGGTGCAATCTTGATCCTTGACACTTTCGATACCATCAAATTTACGAAAGGTAGACGGTTGGTACCCCTTAGGGTACGATTTTGCCAAAATATGATGCCCAAATGGTGGACTTATCTCCCCAGTGGAGTCGCCAAGTGATTCGGGTGAGTTTTGTAAAAAATAGATTAAGTGAAAAATGGTTAAAATGGGAGATTCGGGGTAAGTAAACTTGTGAGGAAAACACTTCTGTTAATGACAAGTAAGCAATACAAGAACTAATAATGAGAAATAGAGGTGGAGAACAAGTGTTGAGACCTCCACTAATATCACAAGAGGATGAATGAGCTTTGTTTAAAGTGGACAAGGGTTGATTAATTGTTGTCGGGTGTTCTAATGGAACACCCGAATGCCAATTTTGCTTGTGAAGTTGATGAATAAAATGAAGAATAATGAGAAAAATTTTGAAAAGAGAAAAAGATGGATTTTTGAGCTTCTGAGTTTCAGAAAAAAAGAAGGAGGTGATTTGGGGTCTTTTTATAGTGTAAAACCATTTTGAGGAGGGAGTCTATTGTCCAATGGTTATAGTGTGATGTTTGGCCTACTCCTTTTACCTCAAGACTTATTACTAAATAAGGTAGTTGTCAGAAAATATTTCTAGGTGTTCCCATCACTGGAAATCTTTTTAACTAGAAATGGAAAAAGTTCATTTCCACAAGTTAAACTAAAGTTTTGTTTTGCTGGGTATCCATTCAAAGAGGTGTATGGGTAAAAGGAGTGCTCATGACATATGACATTAGTGAAGAGACATCTAGTTTGGTTTTATTTTAACTAGATGACACTCTTTACACTCCAAATCCAACCAATCCACTTCCACCAATTTAGTTCCCACTAAAGAGAAATTCAACTCTTCAAGTATTCTTTTGGTTCCATCCTTTTACCTAACACTTTTAGGAAGAACTTGACTCTTTTTTTACCATATTTTTAGATCATTTTAAAAATTATTTATGTACAAAAAAATTTATATTTTTAGTACACAATCAAATATATAATAACAACAAGTTGTCAAATATAAACAGTGGTTAAGAAGAATTTTTGAAGAATTGAACAAAAAATAAAGTACTCCAACAATGATATTTTATTATAACAAATCAGCTATTGCACTTTGCAAAAATACAAACATATTAATATTCGGTTTCATAAAATTAGAGAATCGGTGAACGAAAAAGTTGTGAACGAAAAAGTTGTGATCAAGTATTGTCCTACTAAACAGTAAATATCATATATTCATAAAGTCACTGAAGACTGGACTATTTTATTACTTAAAAAAATAATTAATTCTAAAGCTTGATTTAAGGAAAATAATGTTGATTAAAAAAATTAAATCAACTTGCACTATTTCATATAGACTAGAATCTTCATAAAACATGGTTAAAGATTAAAGAACTAGAAGCTAATCATATTAAAAGCTTGAAGGATTTTCAAGCTATTTATAGTAGTGATGGAAATTAAAGAGTGCCAACTCATATAAAGTTAAATAAACAAGATGCTAAATTTTTTTTTCGTTTTTTGAAAAACAAAGCTCAACATACTAAGTAGAGCGCATAACTGACACCGGAGAAGTCAGAGACAAGAAAAAAAATAAACAGAAACAACTCTTATGTTATCTCTGATATAGCCGTTAACAATTGAACACGACAAGAAAATTGTCGAATTTATCGGCGAATTTACCAAAAAATCTTACGGTATAAATCTTTTCGGTAATTGCTTACCAGCGAATTTTCTTATACGTCGCTAATTATGGTTAAAAATTTTCCGCTGATAATTTTTATTGTTGAATTTATCCCTAATAATAAATTCGACGGTAATATGTTATTTATTAATAACTAAATTAATAATCCGTCAGGAAACTTAAATTTTAACCTTTTTTTTTTATAAATTCACTCATCATCATCCTCCTCCTACAGCTGAAGAGAACAAAAGCATATATGATTAATACCAACTAATCAAATAAGTAAAAATGATAAAATTAAAGTACAAAAGAAAAAAGTATAATAACCAACTGCACTATAGTACCGTAACCTCATATTCTATAAACAAAAAGAAAAATTAAGTATATATGCACATTATGGCTAAAAACTTGTCTTAAAGTATTGTTTGCACACTTATAAAAAAAATTAAAGCCAATTAAAAATCTTTTATGTTTAATAAAAGATAATCCATATATTATATCATAGCTTATTACTTTTAATGGCCTATGCAGTTGATTTAGTAAGTTTAATCCAAATTAAAATTTTACCTACTACTACTCAAATTAACATATAAAACTTACAGAAAATGTTCACCCTATCAATATTTAGTATCATCGTACTCTTTGAATTTTCGTTTTGTATGTGCTTCAATTTTTTTTGAAAATAAGATCTGAACAATTGAACATCAACTTTATAGGTATAATCAACTGAGAAAATGAACAAAGAATTATGAAAAAGTGGAGATAACTAGAGAGAAAGTGAAAGTGGAGATAACTAATGTGTGATTGAATTTTAAGTTTTAATAGATCAATAAGAGAATAATTATAAAAATAACAGTAAAAATCAATCATCAGTCATAAAACAAGTTAAAAACAAGTAATTAATTTTACCTGCCACCACCAGCCTTGCTAAACTAATTGTTTTGAAACTGCAATAACAAAAGAATGTAAAATTCAAACAAGTTAAAAATAATTTAAAAACTAATTCAAATTTTTAAAATAAATACTGAACAATATTCTATATAAATAAACACTCATAATTGCAACAGATTTGTTATTTGAGTGTTCTTTCTTGTATTATTTTCTGAATTCAAACTTGTAAAACAAAAACATAACAAAAAATCTCAACCAAGAATCAAAAACAAACTAAAAATCATAACAAAAATAAAGAACAGAAAAAATTAAGAACAAATCAGAACAAAAATCATAAAAAAAATAACGAATTTAGAAATTAGAAATTTCAAAATTAAAATAAAATAATGAACTCAGAATAAATCCTAAAATCAAAATCATAATAAAAAAAGAACAAAATCAGAACAAAGCCTAAAATCTAATTAAAATAGAAAAAAATCAAAATAAAACAGGAACATAGGCATACACCATAAATTAGGGTTTAGGGTTTAACTACTCTAAACTAACTAGTGAGTGAGTTACTTAGAGATAGTAGACGCGTAGAGGACTTTTCTGGCATAGTGGCAGCAACAGTGGTAGCAGCGGCAGCAACAGCGGTGGCAGCGACTGCAGTGCTAGGAGTGACGTAAATGGCAACGACAGAGAGACCAACATGACACAAGGAGTCCATGCAGTCTTGAAGGTTGTTGGTGGCGTCGGCGCTGGTAAAGGGGGCTGTCAAAGGTGGTTTGCGGGAGAGAGAGACAAAGAGAGAGGAAGAGGAGGTTTAGAGAAAAAGAGAGAGAGTGTGAGTGTTTCAAAATAAGGGAGGAGAGCGTGTGATTCCAATTTAGGGCAAATTTACTATCGAATTTACGGACGAATAAATCCGACGATAAAACATTGCGCGTGACCAAAATGGATTATTCCATTAATCGAGCTTTGCCAGCAGATTTTTAATAAATCCGCCAGTAAATCCGATGGTAATGAATGCGCCAATTTTCTTTTTTTTTCCCTTCAAATATTACTGTCGAAAAACCAAATCCGATGATAACATTTTTAGGCGAGAAATTTATTGCCAAATTCTCCGGTACATCCATCAGTAAACCCGCCGCTAACTTCTGACGCTAAATCTGATGGTATTTTACGTTTTTTTGTAGTGTGAGTTGCTACCACACCACTCCCTAGAGCAACAAAATGAACTAGTGACACAATCCAACAAATTTGTTGTCTTATTCTAAAATATGATAGCATTCTTGTATAGCAAAATATTCCATAGAATAGAGAAGAACCCAACTAACAACTTCTTACACATTTCTTTTCTCAAAGGCATAGTCTTCCACCTCTCGAAGTGTTCTTTTATGGTTCTTGAGATAGTCCAAATGCTTCCAAAATCAGTAATCCAAACATATGACACCTACAAAAAAATTCACAAGTAACAAACAAGTGTTGAATAGTTTCAACTTCCTTCTTACAAAGAACTCACACATGATCCCCCTGTTCAATAATACCCAATCTACTCAACCGGACCATAGTATTGACGTGGCCTACTAGAACAAACCAGGTAAACAACTTGACTCGAGGTGGCACTAGTCCTTTCTAAATCTCATTTGTGAATCTATATCTGATTATATCATCTGCCAATGTCTCTTCCTGTAAAACATACACACATGAGTTACTAGAATAAATGCCCTTCTTACCAAATCTCCACACCACTCTGTCCTACGCTTCTATTATCAATCTAATAAGTTGCAAGATATCAAGTATTTGATTTAATATTTCTGCCTCCCATTGGTAGAATTCCTTCCTCCACTGAAAGTTTTAAACTCACTTAATCTATTCTAAAATTCATAATTTTCAATTAGAAATGTTTTTTTGTTTGAAATCAAGAAAAGTCTCGAAAAGAAGAAGTTATTTATTTGAATAGTCAAAATTAAAAGCAATGTTAGTCAAATATGTGTATTCGCTGCTAATTAAAAAGTTGGAATAGTCATGAGTTATTAGCATCAATCTTTGTTTGTATAAAGGTCATATGTACGAATGATTGTATGTGTGTTTCATAGAAAAAATGAGCATAAGACTTTTTCAAAATTAGAAATGTCTCTATGTTTTTTATTATTTGAATATGAGTGTTGGTAAATTTGAGATATTGAAAATATAATAGTATCATTTATGTGAGTGACTGATTCAAAAATCAATCAATTATGAATATTATACTTACATTAGTGCTATATGTAGCCAGCAAGTGTCGACACATCACAATACACATACAAGAATTAAGCCTCAATTAGGTAATTTCAGAATATTAAGAATAGAGAGTGAACTAAGAAATGCATTAGTAAAAGAATCAAGATAGAGATGAATAGAGAAATTGAAACTGAATTATAAATGCTTATTGTAATTATTTTGTGTCAACCACAATGGATACATGACTGCTATATATACAGCAGCTGTTATAACTGATACAAGTTAATTTATCTTGCTGTTAAAGCAAGAAAACCAAGAAACTAAGCTACTTGCTTTCACAGCAAGATAAACGAACTTGTATTAGTTATAAGAGCTGCTATATAAATAGTAGTCACGTGTCCATTGTGGTTGACACAAAACAATTACAATAAGCATTTACAATTTAGAGTCAATCTCTCTAGTCATCTCTATCTTGATTCTTTTATGGTATCAAAGCGAGTAATTATTAATATTAGCACGAAAGGGTTTTGGTGTAATACTAGTAGTTGATCTTGAATTATGAAGTGCTACATTTTCAAAATCATAAATTCCAGCTTTAGAAGCACCTCAAAGAAGAACCTGTTTGGTTGCCTGAGATTTGACATAGCAAAAATCAGCATGAAACTAGCAAAAGCATGCATTGTTGTAAGAATCGAAAATAATTAACCGATTAATTAACGTAAAATAATAATAATTTAGTTGTCCAAAAATAGGTCAAAAATTTAGAAGTCTTAATTTTAAAATTTGGATGTGGATTTGAATTCAGTAGAATTTTTCAAGTTGAAAAATGTAATTTTCTGCGGAAAATTGCATAAAAATGCGTACCAGTAATTTAGCCAGCAGTACCGGTTTAAGTCTATCCGGTACTACGTGAGAATAATAAAAACGGTAGAAAAACTTAGGAAAACAATTAGAATTGAAAACCGGGTACTAACTCTAAAAGTTTTTGTCCAAAGTAGGTCAAATAAACAAAAAATTGCTAACAGATTAGATCAAACCCAAATTAGGCCCAAATCCAGCATATATACATTCACTTAAGTGGCCAAGACAGCCACATTCAGCACAAAGAAGGCTGAAGGCAACGTGCATTGAGAGAGAAGAGAGTAAAAGGGTTTGGTCACTATTCACAATCAACTTTCGGTGACAATAACTTGAGCTACGGTGCTCCGATTGACGAGCCATTTGCAGCCACGCGAAACTCTTGTCAAGCCCGTCATTTCTATTTAACCAAAGTGGTAAGAAATTCACTCTTCTCTTCTCAGTTTATCTGCCCTTATATTTCAAAAATGTGTGTTTTGATATTGAATGAGTTTTGTGATTTTGGGTATTTACGCACACTCTTGCACTTGATTTCTATTATGTTTTTTCCGAATTTACTGTAGATAACGTAAGCTTACTCTCCATCCTTGTAAAATTGTGTATTTTGGAACCTACGTATTGATCTTTATGAATTACTTGTGTATAGCTTGATAATTGTGATATTGGGAGGAATTGGAGTTGAGTTGGTAGCTTCATTGAGCTTGGTTTTGATCAATTGATAATTTTGGTGCATATTGATAATCGATCAAGGTATGGTTTCAGTTTTCTTTATGTAATCTATAATGTTTCGTAAAACATAGGCTAGTGGACCTTAGGATAGGTTTTAAATTGTTGATGAATTATGATGTTAAATGATGATGTTGATGATTGATGGTGATTGATGATGTTGTTGTGGATAAATATTGTTTATAATGGGTTGAAATGAGGTATATGTGATTTGTTTGATGTTGGGTTGATGGTTGTTGAGAATTGTGATGTATGAGTATGAATTTTGGAAGAATTTAATGAGTTTGGAAACTTATGGATAATGATAGGAATTATGTTGAATTGAGAGGTTGGAATAGATTTAGAAAGTAGAATGGATTGAGAAGGGTTTGGTATGAGTTTAATGTTGTTTTTGGTATGTTTGAAATGTGATGGAATTGGTTTGGAGGAAGAATATGGTAAATTAGAAAAGTTACACAATTAGGTAAAATAAAGGTTTTGAGCCAAATTCAGCGGGATATAACTTTGCTCTTTGAGCTTGGATTCAAGTGAACTTTAGTTTAAATTAAAGATAATTAAGAGAACTTTAAAACGGTATAAAGATTATTGAATTTGGAATTTTGTAGAGAAAGTTATGAAGGTTGGAAATTAGGTTCAAAAATCTGATTTCTGTGATGTTGCAGAAAATTTGGAAATTTGTCATGTGTGCCCACGCACAGAACAGAGCGGGTGTTTCAAGTTGTGTGTACGCACATCATAAGTATGCACATCATGTGTACGTAGACATCCTGTGCGCACATATAAGCCCTATTTTTCACCTAAAAATCTGTTTTTAATTATTTTATCTTTTCGGAAAACTTGTAAACTTTCATAATACTTGTTTAAGACCTCTTAGCTAGTATTTAGGCTTTGGATCAAGGGAAAACACAATAAGTGAATTGAAAAGGGTAATTGTTATGAGTTTAGAGTCGGTGACTTAGGTTTTGGAAAGTTGTGGATGAAATTAGTGAATGGTGAGCTATATGACGTATTTTTTTGAGAAGTTTTTGAGAAAATGAGAATGATTATGATGAATTGAGAAATGATGATGGTTATGACGATTTTGGGACTTGGAAATGAATGATTATGGTTAATGAAAGTAATAGACTTGTGCTATGAGTAGTGATCTCTGAGATTGAGTATGTGATTGTGACATGCATTGCTTTGGTAAGTCGCTATGCGCCTTGGGAAAGGGTTGTGGCAGTCTCCCGCTTGTTGAGGTAGCGGTGCCGGCATAGGGGTCGATGCAGTCTCCTGCATACGTTGAGATGAGGCAGTCTCTCGCTCACATAACCTTTCTGCCGCCAGAGTGAACTCGGACACTATAACCCGAAAGAGTGTGCCGGACACTATAACCCTGGTCGTGGCAGAAAGGCGACATCACGGGGATGTGTCGGGTTGGCATTTTGAACCAACAAGTGATATCATGAGCCAAATAGGATAGACATTCATCATATGCATCTTCTACATGTTTGCTTTCTTTGATTACTTGAGTTATGCTTGTTTGAATAATATGCCTAAATGCTAGTTGATTTACCTGCTATATATGTATACTATTTGTAGTTTACTTGTTTGCATTAAATGTGTTTTACTGGCGTTGAGGAGGATCAGTAAGCGGTGGCAATGGGATCGCACGGAGAGTAGGTTGGTGAAGGTCGTGGGATAGCAGTGACTGTTAGTTTAGAAATTCTTTAAGTTAGATTACCCTGGTTATGGTTTAACGTATATATTTTATTAAGCTTGAATAATTTTATCGATGTGAAGTTCTAGGATTGCCTTTGGCGTTCCGAAACCTTATATATTATATAATGGACACTATTACCATACTGAGAACCTCCGATTCTCATACCATATATTGTTGTTGTTTTTTAGATGTAGGTCGCAACCCACCTCAATGAGTTTGCGGATATGGTGACAGAGCGGATGATGATATTTTTTATATTTTATTTTACTTTACTTTTGTTGTAGCATTCTCTCACCTTTTGTATATTTAACGTTGTTGCCTTGAAGGCTTTATTTCTGAAAAACTTTGAAAGATAGGTTGTTGTTGTTTTAAACTTCAAGACACTGTTGTAATCAATTTGACTAGCCGGCCTAAACTCCGTGGGCTATGGCTAGAGTCCTTTTGACTATCATACTTATATATATCTATCTTGATTATTATTATATTATGTCTCATGTTGTATCTTGTGTCTTTACGCGTGTAGTTATCGTGAGTGACGTTTCACACATTGTATCTCTGTTTCTATGTCCTTGAGCTATATTTCTTCATCGGGCTTCTCGTATTATTATTTTTTTCTATATATATATATATATTTATCGTATAAGCCTTAAAATTGTCGTGGCACTTAGTTATCTTTTGCTTTACAACATGAGGTAAGGGTTAGGGTAATTAGGATGTTACAATTGTCAGTAGTTTTTGCACACTTACAAGATTATGAGCTATATCTGGTGCAGGAAGTAAATTATTCAAAACAAATTGTTTATGATTATCAAGATAATAAAGATTTGCACTGCCAATATGAATAATACACGTACCTGAGCCATTACCTAACATAATTTGTTCTTGGCCAATGTATATTTCTACTTCAAGAAAACTGGATGGATCATGTGTAATGTGATGAGAGGCTCTAGTATCTGGAAACTATGAAGCCTCAGAAAAAGTAGATGGTGTAGCAAGATAAGCCTGGGGAGGATGATAGGATGGAGGTCGTGGAGCTGGCATAGATGATGATGCAAATTGGGGACATTAGAAATTAAAGATGACTGTTGATAACTTAGATCATATCTATGGAAGAAATGGCAATGTGGCCAAATTTTCCACACACTTGGCATTGAGGACGATTTTGTTGAAAAGAACCTCGGTCCCTGCGAGAGAATCGACCGCCCTTTCCTCTGCCACGATTAAAACCTCTAGTAGTGCCTCGCAAAAATTGAGAAGTGGTGTGTGTAAAATTGGCTTCGGGAAGGGATAATTGAGTTTTTTGGAATCGTGCAAGCATGGTTTCATGCCCAAGAAGCAAGGTTTCTACCTCAATCAGAGACAAAGACTCAAGCATAGGTGGGATTGAAGAAATGTACATTGCATAATCCTCATCAAAACCTTCAGTAATGGCTTCGACATGATCTTTAAGAGAGAGCGGATGATCCAATGCAGCCAAAGAATCAACAATTGATCGAATGCGTTTAAGATAGTTAGAAACAGTCATCCCTTCTTTTTTGATAGTTTTGAGTTTTGCTTTGAGTTGCTTGATTGTGGCTTTTGCTGATTTAGAGAAATAATCTTGAATTCGATCCTATACCTGATATGCAGATTTGCAGTCCAACATCTTGTTTCTGAATGAGATATCCATTGATTGAAGGAGCCATGATATGAGAAAGTGATCTTTTGTAGTCCAAGATTTATATATTGCTAATTCTGTTCTTGCTAATCTTGCAGCATCAAAGTCAAATCTTGTTGAAACTTGGTCCTTGAGAAGGTGATCACTGACTTCATTACCACTAATAATGTAAAGAGTAAGATGTTGCCAAGTTTTGAATGATTTTTCATCTAATTTGTCAAAAAAGGCATGGTGGGAGTAGAAGAAAGTGTAGTAGAGTATTAATTGGAACAATAGACCCCATGAGATCCGAACCTAAGTTCTTGATACCATAAAAAAATCAAGATAGAGATGAATAGAGATTGAAACTGAATTATAAATACTTATTGTAATTGTTTTGTGTCAACCACAATAGACACATAAATGCTATATATATAGGAGTTGTTATAATTAATACAAGTTAATTTATCTTACTGTTAAAGCAAGTAGCTTAATTTTTTTGTTTTCTTGTTCTATTCTCTTATCAGTTAGAAATTTCACTCTTTGATTTAACTGAAGCAAGAAGATGAGATGAGACACCTTTTTAACTTCAGTTTTAACTAAGAAAAATAGATTCTATATTTAAGAACTGGTGAATCTTTATAGTAATACAAATGGGGAGCTCATATGCTGATGTGGTGCTCATACGTTGAGCCTGGAAGTTTATTTGCTTAAGTGTGGTCACTAGAATTTTTTAGATTTATATTTATAAATTATAAATTATAAATTATTATTTGCTTAGGTTGTTATTTTCAAATTTTAAATTATTTATTTGGGTTGTTATACTTAGGTTGTTATTTTTTAAATTTTAAATTTTTTTATTTAGGTTGTTATTTTTAAATCTTAGATTGTTGTACTTAGGTTGTTATTTTTTAAATTTTAAATTGTTTTACTTAGGTTGTTATCTTTTAAAATTTAACACTATTTTTTAAAAAAATGTTGATTCTTTTTAGCACTATTTTTTAAATTTTTGTAGATTTTTTTCAAAAATTACAGCTACATGCGTAAATTTAAATATATTTACGTTAATTTAGAATTTTAAAAATTGTTAATATATTTATTTACTTTATCTGCAAATTTAATTCAAATTTAAACTAAAGTCAATCAAATTTAAAAAATTTTAGCTATGAGTCAATTATAAAAGTATAAGTTATGAGATATGTGTAGCACCACAATTCAAAGTACATCAAACCTCTTTCTTTACATACATCCAAAATCTAAAATTTCTCTACTTATTCCAATGGATGGTATTCACAAAATTGTAGAAATCAAACCTAAAATCGACAATTTGTGTGTAAGTATATGAGTGATACGGTTATGGACACTACCAAGTTACGGTAATTCTTCATTGCCATACTTAATTGAGATAGTTTGGCTCGATGAAGACGTGAGTTTTCTACTAATATTTTTTATTTTATTTTAAATTTATATTATTTATATTTTAAATTTGTTTGTTTATCCCCATCTAATTGTTCTTTGATTTTTGTTTATCAATTCTAGGGAGAAAAAATACACGCCTCGGTTAAGAAGGTTCTTGTGTCTCTGATTCGTGACAAGGAGGCAAAACAAGTTTTGGAAAAGAGCTGTGTAGAGATACTTGATCCACTCCTATTGGTAAGTTCTAACCAATATTTATTTCTAAAAATATTAGTGAAGATATTTTTAATGTTAATTTTTATATTATTTATTATTAATATATTATGTAATACCCTGCAGAAAGGAGATCTATTGGATACACCTACACTTTACTCAACCTAATTGATAAGACATTCCTCTTCATCGTTGAAGTTTAAATATCTGATAATCCACATTTTTCACCTTTTTATAAAGTTAAGAAGATGACTGATAATTTGGACCTCATAAATAAATTCAAAAATGCTCACCCTATTCAAATTGTGAGTACAGTTATTGTAACACCCTACCATACTTAATCTTATGCTTAAATCATAAGACTGGGATAGTAAGGTATTACGACCTCTAAAAATAAATAAATATATATATATATATATATATATATATAATAATAATAATAATAATAATAATAATAATAATAATAATAATAATAATAATAATAGGAAAAGAGATACTTAACTAGGAGCCTTGAAAAATGGTTAAAACAAAATGCAAAATAAAAAGCGCGACGCTTAAGGAACAGAACTACTTGTGTGCTAAGAAACCTAAAGATTATAGATAAAAATAAGTAAAAGAACGAAAGAAAGCCAAGAATACAGTGAAACTAGCTCCTGACTCTGCCTGCAAAGCCAAGGCTGGCCGAAGAATATTTATATATATATATATCCAGCGTCCCAAAATACCCAAAATATAGAAATAAAGTCCTAACTCTCCTCTAACCTCTATGAGGAACAAAATAACAAGTTTCTTGGAGAGCAAGCTAAGTAACTAAGTACATATATACATAAACTGATAAACCAAAATATCCCAGGGACTACTCTGCTTCAGGAATCTAGACGCCTAGCGAGGAGCCTCTCGACCTGCATATGAAAACAGCAACACAGTATGGAATGAGAACCGGAGGTTCTCAGCATAGTAAAGGTGCCACGCGTATAATAAATAAGGTCATGGGAATGCCAGAGGCAATCCTAGAACTCCATCATACAATTGTAAAACTTAATTTCTAAACAGAAGTCATAAATAGGGATAGGTATACTAAACCTGCCTAAACTCACTCAATCTTAAACCTAACCTAACATCAAACCATTTCACCCTTCCTCCGTTCTTCCGTCATCCATAATTCAGCAAAGACAAGCAACCAGACAAATTCACGCACAAGTAATAGGCAGCTAGTGCAAGTAGCAAGTATAGCAGGTAGCAGGATGTATACATACAGTTAGGCAAACTCAGGAAATGCATAGCAATCAAAACAAACAAATGCACATGATGCATGCTTGTCCTATGGCTGATGGGGCCCATCTGTCGGTTATCCAGCCAACCCGACAAGTGCAAAAACCTTAGACTGTCCCCTGTCGCGCATCCCCATAAGTCTATGCATAGATTTCACATTCATATATCAGTTAAATCACTCACTGGGAGCTATCCATACCCGGAAATTTATACATGCCCGGTCACTCTTACGACGTAGGGTCAATAGAGTATCGAGATTCAACCTGGAACACGTAGTGGTAAGCCACGGTTCTGTTACCCAGGAAAACTCGTATCTCAGATATCATTCATAAGTCATTCCATATTTATAATCAATATATCATCATTTATCAAGTCTTGGCATTAAACTCCTTTAATATTCTTATCTCCGTCATATAAGCCATCATTTACCTCTTACTTCACCCTCAAGTTATCTTATTTTCCTAGCTTCGCTTATCTACTAGACTTAGTACTATACTTTAAGTCTTAAAAGGAAGAAAATGGAGATTTAGAAGTGAAAATTGGGTTTAAAATAGTCAAAACCGGTTTTTGTAGTAGGCAGCAGCCACGCGCACGCGTAGGCCACGCGCACGCATGGAGCGTACAGCAAGTCACGCGTACGCATGCTTCTCGCGCATGCGTCATCAAAATGCCACGCCACGCGTACGCGTGGATGGGTGTTTTTTCAAAAATTTGGCAGAATGCCTAGAGAGCTTGCTGTAACCAGTTTTTAGTTCCTGCTTCACAGTTTTAAGTATCAATTTTCCATTGTCCATAATTTTCTCCACAAAATTTCGTTTTTCACAAAAATGATATCGTTTAAAAGCTTACAAAACCATCTTTCATTTGCAACAAATCACAACTCAATCCAAAATTTGAGGAGTAAATTATGAACTTTCAAAGTTCATCAAAATTTGGTTTTTAACCAATTCTCAACCAAACCTCATTTTCATCAACTCATGTCCCTTACCATTACAACTTGCATTTAAATACCATATCAACCCATTTCATTAACAACCATTATCAATATTACCTTTAACCAATTCAACAAACCTTGATCATCAATAAATATCAACACTTTATTACACATATCAACACCTTCATCAATCCTTCACTAATGATCTCAAACACACATGTTCAACAATAACAACTCTTACTCATAACTCCCAATACTAGCTCAATCACAAGAATACATACTCTTTACTTCAACACCTCACAAACACATATCAATATATATCACTCATATAAACAACCTTTCATTATTATATATCAACACTTCACATTTGTTATCCCTCCAACACATAAATCAACCCTTTATTACTCATTCAATTCCAATACAAGTTCAACCATAACTTTATCCAACAACTTCACAAGGCTAATCATTTAATGCACATAATCAATTTAACTTATCCTATGGTTTTTCTAGCCTAAGTTTTCACAACACATTAAATGTTAA
Organism: Arachis hypogaea; assembly: GCF_003086295.3. Taxonomy (NCBI): domain Eukaryota; kingdom Viridiplantae; phylum Streptophyta; class Magnoliopsida; order Fabales; family Fabaceae; genus Arachis; species Arachis hypogaea. The sequence goes on from NC_092055.1 coordinate 131,909,427, forward strand.
ACGCACGAAACCTAAATCATACCTTGGCCGATCACCGCGTTTGGTCCAAGGCAACCCGCAAGGCCAAATTGTAAGCCTCAATCACCAAAATTCAGCAACTAGAACTCATTTCTAGCTTCCAATTAAGCTCCCAACATATCCAATTGCTTCATATCACATATTTACATGCACCTAACATAAGTATCACAAGCATATTCCCAAAATTGAATACCCAAAACACCAAATTAATGAATTAATTAGAGTTCTAGGACTCTTACCTTACCAACGAGAAATCGGGACAAGACCCGGCAAGTCCACCAAGTTAATTTGATCCCAAACACCGAAATTGAACAATTTTTAACATAATTGCTCATAGATTTTCGAAACTGTAAATGGAGAAATTGAACAGAAAAACGTAAATTCCTTACCTTACAATGTACTGGGCTTTGTAGAGCTCGACGCTGCGGACGCGTGGCCGCAAACGGTGCGGTTCGGAGCTCCGGATCAAAAGTTATGTGGATTTGAAATTAAAGTGAGGGTTAGGTTTCTTATGATGCTCTTTCCCCTGTTTGCTTGCCTTCAGCGTTTTTTTGCATGCAAAACTGGGAAGAATGAGCTTCAGCTCATTTAAATGATGGGTCCGGTTGGGCTCACGGGCCCGGTTCAGGCCTGGTTCAACCGGTTTGGCCTATTCGGTCCAACTTTGGGCCAAATTTTTCAAAATTGGTATCAAAATTCTTGTTTTAACGAGCTTTATCCTATTTTGATATTTGTTTTGTATTTTTAATTTTCATATTTAAAATTCTATTTATTGACTAATTATTTACCGATTTTAGCAGGATTTACAGTTATAAGTGTACTTCCTATTAAAAAGCAGTTTATTTTTCTCTTCCTTGGTCATTAGTAGAATCTAATTCATAAATAATAATTAATAACTAATTATAATTTTAGGATGTTGACTACACCAGTAGTTTGCTTCCAACTTCAAAGGCTTCCTCAATCATTGAAGGGGAGAAAGTAGAAAGTATTAAGGTATTTGTTCTAAAAATGAATTTTATGTTTGTTTGTATTCTCAAAGTTAGATCTTTATTTTATTAAAAAATATTATTGAGATAAAATCAAAAGTGAGAAGGAAGTATTTAATTTAATGTAGTATTTTGTACAGAATTTGTTGCTTGAATTCTCCAATGAAGTTGCGGACAATGATGAATCCGAAGTGTTGAAAAATGCTATTACACCAACCAAGCGACTATCCTCGGAGTCGGAAGATTCGAAGGTGCAAGGAGATACCGCAACTTGCAAGAAGATCAAAATTGAGACTGAAACTTGAGAATTTGGATGCACATGTTTTAGAATCTCTTTTAGAGTATATCTAATAGAATAATGTCAAGCATATGTTTATTTTGGTGAAAACATTGTCTTTTCTTGAGTTGTTATTTTTTTTTTTTTGGTTCTTTTGAATTTTTATGTTTGAAATTTAGAATTTTTTAAATATAAATTGAAGTTATTTGGTTATTACTTATGGTTTTATTTTTAATTTGATTCACACCATTGATATTCTGTTAATTTCTAATTTAGTATTTAATGTCAAAAAGTTATAAATTTCTCATATAAATTATTCTTGATACAATTAAGTTAGTTATTGATTTTTAATGTGTACTTATTTTAAAAAGAAAATCTAATTATAATTTTTAATTAAAGTATTATGTTTAAAATTTTAAATTTAAATTCAAATAAACTTTTTTTTTGAATTTTTAAGTAAGCAATTGGATTTAAGAATATTTTTTAAAATTTTATATAATTTATAAGCTACTATACTAATTACAAAAGATTATATTAAAGTAAATAGAATTACCAGTCTTATTAAAATGTGAGGTTATTTATACTATTTAAAAAAAATTTAATTTGATATTTTTTTATATTTAATTATGTTTCTAATGTTGTTCCGACAAAGTTGAATTAATTTAGGAAATTTTATTTAAAAATTTAAAATTTGTACTAACTAATTAGAAAATTCTATTTAAAATTTAAAATTTAAAATTTGAAATTCTAATACTAATATTAAGTGACTTCTTAACCGTTTCGATTTTTAAATTTAAATTTTTTTACGTGCCACATTTATAAATTTTCTCTTTACTCAATTTATATTGTTATCTTTTAAATTGTTTCTGCAAAAATAGAAGTATATTTTTAATGTTAATTTTTATATTATTTATTGTTAATATATTATGTAATACCCTACAGAAAGGAGATCTATCGGATACACCTACACTTTTACTCAACCTAATTGATAAGACCTTCCTCTTCATCGTTGAAGTTTAAATATCTGATAATCCACATTTTTCACCTTTTTATAAAGTTAAGAAGATGACTAATAATGTGGACCTCATAAATAAATTCAAAAAGGCTCATCCTATTCAAATTGTGAGTACAGTTATAAGTGTACTTTCTATTAAAAAGCAGTTTATTTTTCTCTTCCTTGATCATTAGTAGTATCTAATTTATAAATAATAATTAATAACTAATTATAATTTTAGGATGTTGACTACACCGGTGGTTTGCTTCCAACTTCAAAGGCTTCCTCAATCATTGAAGGGGAGAAAGTAGAAGGTGTTAAGGTATTTGTTCAAAAAATAAATTTTTTTGTTTGTTTATTTTCTCAAAGTTAGATCTTTATTTTTTTAAAAAAATATTATTGAAATAAAATCAAAGGTGTAAAGGAAGTCTTTAATTTAACGTAGTATTTTGTACAGAATTTATTGCTTGAATTCTCCAATGAAGTCGCAGACAATGATGAATCTGAAGTATTGAAAAATGCTACTACACCAACCAAGCGACTATCTTCGGAGTCGGAAGATTCAAAGGTGCAAGGAGATACCTTAACTTGCAAGAAGATCAAGATTAAGAATGAAACTTGAGAATTTGGATGCACATGTTTTAGAATCCCTTTTAGAATATATCTAATAGAATAATGTCAAGCATATGTTTGTTTTGGTGAAAACATTATCTTTTCTTGAGTTGTTATTTTTCTTTTTGTTCTTTTGAATTTTTATGTTTGGAATTTTAAATTTTTTTAAATATAAATTGATGTTATTTGGTTATTACTTATGATTTTATTTTTAATTTGATTCACACCAGTGATATTTTGTTAATTTCTAATTTAGTATTTAATATCATAAAGTTATAAATTTCTCATATAAATTATTGTTGATACAATTAAGTTAGTTATTGATTTTTAATGTGTACTTATTTTAAAAATAAAATCTAATTATAATTTTTAATTAAAGTATTAGGTTTAAAATTTTAAATTTAAATTCAAATAAACTTTTTTTTTAATTTTTAAGTAAGCAATTGAGTTTAAGAATATTTTTTAAAATTTTATATAATTTATAAGCTACTATGCTAATTACAAAAGATTATATTAAAGTAAATAAAATTACCAGTCTTATTAAAATGTGAGGTTATTTATACTATTTAAAAAAAATTTAATTTGACATTTTTCTATATTTAATTCTGTTTCTAATGTTGTTCCGACAAAGTTGAATTAATTTAGGAAATTTTATTTAAAAATTTAAAATTTGTACTAACTAATTAGAAAATTCTATTTAAAAATTTAAAATTTGAAATTCTAATACTAATTCCTAATTAAGTGACTTCTTAACTATTTTGATTTTTAAATTTAAAATTTTTTAGTTGCTACATTTATAAATTTTCTCTTTACTCAATTTACATTGTTAACTTTTAAATTATTTCTGCACAATAGAAGTACTTTTATTTTTTTCTCTTTTTAAATATTTTTTCTAAATTTACGTAATTTATAAGGTTATTAATTTTTAGATTGTATTTAATTTTATTTATTTTTATCGACAAATAATAGGATTCACACTATTTATGACGAAATTAATAAAATTATTTTTAAATTAACAAATTCCTATATTCCTGATGAACAACGAACGTTTAATTAGAAAATTTTATTTAAAAATTTAAAATTTACACTAACTAATTAGTAAACTCTATTTAAAAATTTGAAATTTAAAATTCTAATACTAATTCCTAATTAAGTGACTTCTTAACCGTTTTGATTTTTAAATTTAATTTTTTTATTTGTCACATTTATAAATTTTCTCTTTACTCCATTTACATTGTTATTTTTTAGATTGTCTCTGTACAATAATAGAGGTAGTTTCATATTTTTCTCTTTTTTTAATTATAAGCTATTCATTTTCAATTTCTTTATTTAAAGAAATAAAAAAAGTTTTAACTATTAGTTGAATTTATTGACTGTGAAATTAAACGTATATTTATTTGAAAAAAGAAACTTTTGTGAAAAAATATATATTATTTTTTGTAAAATATATTTACGTAACTAAATAAATGAGAATGAAAAGAAAATTAAAGTCGCCAAACTGACCATTTAGTTATTTATTTATTGAGTAGAGATGCAGAGGAGTGAGGAGGTTGAATTCAAACAGGATAGTTGGTGAAATGGTTGGAAAAAAAATAGAGAAAAAAATGAGAACTACATGGATATAAATATATAACAAAACATAATGATTGATTTAGAATTTTTGATGGAATAGGAACAGAGAAGAAGGAGCAAATGTGCGTGGTGGGTCATGGGTATTTTGGCCAAATAAAATCCCATAAAATACAATATTTTTTATACATTATTTAGCTATTGACAAGTAATAAATTATTAGTTTATATTGTCTTCGTAATATTTTACTAAATTTGTTTATAAAAAAATTACAGGAAATCTGAGTGATAGTTCCAATGGTGTGCATTTTGAATCGGTGTTGTCGGACATTACAAATAGCAGCATCAATACAGGTTGATTTTTGGATGAGTTTTTTTGAAACTTGCTTATGTGAATATGCATTCACTTTATGTATTTTGATTTTCCTACCATTTAGTCAATTACAAACTTTAACAGAAAATTTTTTCAAAACTAATGTCTCGAATTATCTTATTAGGTAATAACCCAACACCATATCGACTAAGGTCTCCAACTACTAATCCATACTCTGTAGGTGAAAAAGAACAATGTGCCAATATTAATAGTATTAGTAATTCGGGTATCACACGTGGAGCATATGATAGCCTCTGTCATCAGACAAGTCAACAATAGCTTCAACAAACATCAAAAAATATCGACCAGTTATAAAGACAACATATGTTAATATGTTTTTATTACTTAAAGACCAAACATTTAATTTTTCAATTGGTCTATTAAAAAACAATATTTGGTATATGCTATATAATTATTATAGATTCATTGGAGCACACAAATCGAATTAGATTGGCCTTCAGTGATGTGATTAACCTTTCATTTGCCTGGAGAGCAAAATATCATCTTTAAAGACGATGATGATCTTGAGAAAATCGTGGAAGAAGAGAAAGAAAAATGTACGATGTTCTTAGCATGGATGGAGGCCAATAAAAAATTTGAATTAGGTCAAATTTTGACATATGCTGAGTTTCTAAATCAATTTGTTTATGATAAAGAAGCAAGGAATGACATCCACGCAAAAGAGGGTATTCTATCGGGAGGTTAAACTATGTTCCATCCGGTACAGGTGATATTTATTATATGAGAATTTTGTTAGCTGTTCAGAGAGGTTGCACAACATATGAGTCTATTAGGACAGTTAATGGAATTACATATTCTAACTTCCAAGATGCTTCCTATTCCATGGGACTACTGTGTGATGATAGGAAATTTATTACAGCTATTAATGAGGTAGCTGAACTTGCATTTGGTCATCAATTAAGAAAATTATTTGCGATGCTACTGATATCTAATAGCATTTGCAACCCAGAGCGTGTTTGGAATGTAACTTGGACATTATTAGTTGATGGAATACTAAACGTTGTGGTAGGCTTAGAGAATGGGGGTTGAATCTATGCCTTCCTTTTTAAGTTGCTGTTATGACCCTTTTAAAACAAACTTTCAATTCTGATTCTGTTTGTACTCAGCAGCAGAATTTTATGAGATAATTTATTTTTGTCTCATGAATATCAGAAAACAGAACACAACAGAGAAGATAAAAGCTAACACCAGCATGTATCCTGGTTCAGTTGCCTTGTGCTATGCAACCTACGTCCAGTCTCCTCCACAACAATGAAGGAATTTCCACTATAGTTAACAGTATTACATACACCAATTCCACAGGATTGACACAATCTTTTCACACTCAAGTTCTAACCTAACTTGATATTGGCTATGCTAATACCTAACTATTCACTCTTAGTGCTAACCCAACTAAGAAAGGGATACCTTACAGGTACAAGATACAAGACATAGACACACCTAAAGAAATCTGAAAATAACTCTAGGCTTTTCTCTCAAGTGTATCACTCAGCCTTTTTTCACTCATGGCTTTTACTTGAGCTCTCTCACAATGCCTTTTCTCACAAGAAATTACAGAAAGATAAACATAGAAAAGTACATCACAATCTGTAAAACATGAAGGAGATTGACTTCATCAACAGCCTCTTTGCTATGTGCAAAACCAGTTTCGCAAATCTCAGATACAGTTTTTCGGTATTGGCTGAATGCTTCTTTGAAAGAAAGCATTATCCAAGTAGAGGAACTTCTTTGCAGAACACAACTCTCAAACTCTAGTTTTCTCTCCTTGGTTCTGAATGAGCACAAAGTCTTTTTTTATCTCCTTGCATGTTGCTGGGTTCTTCTTCCAAGGTCAACACCTTGAGCATTGAGCTTCACCAACCCACAGATTCACTTTTTCTCAATAAACCTTAGAGTAGAAACTTTACTTCTGACTTCTTCATCTTGAACGAAAGCCATAAAGCAGCAACCACAAGAGTCTTCCAATGGTCAACTTAATATGAGCCATTAAGAAGCTACTTGGTCCCCAAGAATCACTTGTGACCGTAGATATACAGCAGATTAGGGCAGAAAACACATTTCCCTTGTATGCCATTTTCGGACTTGCAGAGAGTTGGGAAGAAGAGAAGAAGATCTGATGCATGCAAGAGGAAATGGGTTACCTTTAACCTAAGCTTGATTTGGTTTGAACTTGGTGATTTGACATCTGCCTTTCAAGCTTAATCTTTCTCTTTCTTGCTTCTTTGACAATTGGCTTAGTGAAGAAGCTCTCTCTTTCTCTTTCTCACTTTTCTGAGTTTCTGACCAAGGTTCAGAAGTGAACGTTACTTTTGGTAAGGCAAAAGAGAGGGATTTGCTTGCTGAAATCAAATCGGGCTTGGATCGGGTAGTGATATGCTTGGCCCGTTTTGATTTCTTCAGCTTTGATTCCTTGGGCTTCTTATTTTTCTTTTAGCCCGTTATCCTTGCAGTTTGCTTTTCATTTCATTTGGGCTATTAAATTTTGGCCTGCAACAATAAATAATTAGTAATAAGTAATTATAATTAATCAACACTAATTATTTATTTTGCCCAAAAATAATGTTTGTCATCACTAATTATTTAGTTAATTTCTTAACTCAACAATCTCCCCCTTGATGACAAACATACTCAAGCAATAGCCAAAAGTAATTATATTTTAGTAAAGTTTGAAAACTTCCCTTTGATGTTACTTGCTCTAGTGTTGCTCCCCCTTTCCTTTTCAAGATTAGCTCCCCCTGAATTTATGCTTTCCTCTTTGTTCCTGTTTTACATTGTATTTAAAGAGAACACAATATAGAGCTATACACATTTATCTTGTCTAAGAGATATTAAGCAAACAACACCACATAATCAGCCCAACATCAAGCTAATATCAGCAGCAAAAAGATTCAACATATGAAAGCAATTTTTAATGCAACAGTCAGACAAAAAATCCCAAAAAAAATACTAGTAGCTGCAGTAATGCCAAAAAATTAATAGGACACATTTACCATCCTATTATCCTATTGCTATTACTCCCCCTTTTGTCATCAAGGGCGGATAATAAACATGATCAACAAAAACAATGTCTTGAATCCTGCAGAAAAGAGTCAGTACCCAGTGCAAAGTACGAACTAAACTACTAAAGGTGCAACAGTATTTAGAGATATTACAGTCATCCAAAATGAAACAGTTCAATATTAGCAAAAGAAAACAGAGTTCATGAGACAAAAAGGAGATCAGTAGCAGCAGTTTTCATGAGACAAATCCTAGGCGTCAGAACCATTCCCTTCCGAGGCAGCTTCCTCTTCAACATCAGTGGCAGGGTCTTCATCCTTTTGAAGGTTATCAATGAAGGTCATGAATACAGCCACTCTATCCCTTGATTTCTTTAGGAAATTCTCATGTTTGCTGGCCAGTTTTCTTTGCTCTTTGCTCATAGCAATCAAGTGACTTGATTGAGAAACGAACTCCTGAACAACATCTTTGACCACATTCAATAAAGCAGATTTCTTCCCAGTAGAGATGGATGTACCCTCAGTGGAAAGAAAAGGAGATTCCTCATGAACAAAGTCATCATCTTCATCATCTAAGACCACCCGTTCAGATCGAGTAGGACCTTTAGGCTGTTTCAATGAACCACCCCCTTTTAGGTATGAATGTCTATTTTGATATTCCTCATTGGTCAAGTCAACACCAAAATACTCAAATATGCAAGTTAGAAACATGTCATAAGGAAGTGCTTTGTATTTTTCACTCCTAACAGAGTCAAACATATATCTAACCATCAAGTATGCAAATGAAATTTTAGTTTTGGTGAGAAGGGCATATAAAACAAGAGTATCAGTGTAGGAAACCCTTTGATATGAGCCACTTTGAGGAAGAATAATGTGGTTGACCATTCGGTGCAACTGAGCACGCTCATACCCTAGGGCTTTGTGAGTGGGTGTAATGCCATCAATTAAAGAAACATGTTCACAAATGTGAACCAATGCATCATGATAAGAAATTCCAACACCTTCATCCCACTTAATCGAAGTGTAAGCGCAAGGCCCAACATTAGTATACTTCAAAGCATCACTGATAGTTTCATTATTTAAAACTATGTCTCGGCCCTTTACATATGAGTGAGCAGTGCCTTCATGATAGGTCATGTTGGCATAAAATTCTTTGACCAATAAGGGGTAAACAGGCTTTTTGATATCAAAAAGATGATTCCAGTCCAGAAAAATCAAGTTATCAACAAATGGAAACCCTTTCTTTTCAAAGATGGCAAATCAGCGAGAAAAGATGGACACAGAGTACGATACTGGATAACCCCCTCATAAAAGTCATTATTCATGGCAGATTTGAATCTATAGGGGTTATAGTTCGAATGAGAGGTCAAAAAATGAGCTTTGTGATCGAAAGGTCCAATGTCTGGTTCTTTAACATTTTTGAGAGGGACTCGAGTTTTACCTCGTTGAGAGCGCACAGGAACCGACCTGGATTTTCGTTGTGTTGGTTCAGAAACAGGTTTCTCAGCCGCCGAACGTTTGCCTTTGGAGGAGCTAGGCTTTGAAGAACCAGGTTTTGAGGAGCCTGGCTTGGAAGGAGTCGCCTTCGGTGGTGGCGTCGGCTTGGCAGAGGCAAGGAATCTGGGAGTGTTCTTGGTACGAGCCATGGGGTCACACCGAGGAGGAGAGGTAGGAGGAGAAGGAGAGGGTGTGAAGGTTTGGTCTTGGGAGCGAGTTGATGGCTTGGAGGAACGCTTGAGGATTTTTTTCACGAGGAGGCCTTTTAGCAATGGTTTTCTTCCTCATTTGTTAATATTTAGGCTTTTGAGGGAAGAAAAGCAGTAAAGAGAGTGGGAAGAAACTGAAGAGTTTGAGGAGAAGTTATGGAGAGAAGAGAGGGAATGTTGGTAACCGTACCCAAAAGAAAGTTTCTCAAACCATGCAACTGCATCACCACTGATTTGACTTGAAAAGACATGACCTCATTAAAGAAAGATTTTATTTGATTTTAAAATAAAATGGGAAATTAATTTTAAATTTTGAGAAAAAATCAAATTGAAAATATTTTTGGATCAAAAACATTAAATGAAAATCCTAAAAAAATTTAAACACACAGCCCATCAAAAAAAATAACAACCAAACAAAAATTGTAACACTCATATATGGGCCCAGAGATGGTTGGATTTAAGGAAACACATTGGACCACTCTAAATCTGATTTTGAGGTTGGCCCAAATCATTTTTTTTTACTTGAAATAAGCTCAGATCACGCTGATTATGGGGAACGCTCTTCTTCAACCCAAAATTGTCTCATACTTGACCAAACATTTAAGGACTTCCCAAGGAAGCAACATAAGCCTGAAGTGCTCCTTCTATCAACTCTATCACCAGCAAAATCTGCATCACAATAACCAACTGCAGAAAAATCATCAATCTTAGGATACCAAAGACCAAAATTGGATGTGCCATGAACATATCTAATGATCCTCTTAACTGCAGAAAGATGTGACTCTTTTGGTTTGGATTGGAACCTAGAACACAATCCAACACTTTGCACAATATCGGGTCTAGAGGAAGTTAAGTACATAAGAGAACCAATCATTCCTCTATACCTAGTCTCATCAACATCTTTCTCAGTTTCTCCCTTATCTAATTTTGAGCTAGGATGCATGGGAGTTTCCATAGATTTGGCATTTTCCATACCAAATTTCTTAACTAGTTCCTTGGCATACTTTTCTTGATGAATGAAAATAACTTTTTCAGTTTGTTTAATTTGCAGCCCAAGGAAAAAATTAAGGTCCCCCATCATACTCATATCAAATTCACTTGTCATGAGTTTTCCAAATTCAGAACAAAGGGATTCATTAGCTGATCCAAAAATAATGTCATCAACATATATTTGAACTCGAATGAAAGAATAATTAGAATTCTTGATAAATAGAGTTGTGTCAGTGGTGCCTCTTTGAAAACAATTTTTCAAAAGAAAAGAGCTAAGTCTCTCATACCAAGCTCTAGGAGCTTGTCTTAAACCATAGAGAGCTTTAGATAATTTGAAAACATGATTAGAATGCTCTTTATTTTCAAAACCAGGAGGCTGCTCCACATACACTTCTCTATCTATCACACCATTCAAAAATACACATTTCACATCCATTTGATATAATTTAAAACCACACAATGCAGCATAAGCTAAGAGAAGTCTTATGGCTTCCATTCGGGCAACAGGGGCAAAGGATTCATCAAAGTCTATTCCTTCTTCTTGGTCATATCCTTGTGCCACTAGTCTTGCCTTGTTTCTTGCAATGCTACCATCTTCTCCCAACTTGTTCCGAAATATCCACTTGGTGTCGGTCACTTTCTTTCCACTTGGCCTTGGAACCAAAGTCCACACTTGATTCTTTTCAAACTCAAGAATCTCATTCTCCATAGCTTTAACCCAAGAGGGGTCACTAAGTGCTTCCTTGACGTTTTGAGACTCAATTTGCGAAAGAAGGGCAATGTTTGATCCTTCATTTGCCTTTCTAGTGGAAGACCGTGTTTGCACTCCATGAGAAACACCCCCAATTACAAATTCCTCATGATAATTTTTCAAGAATCTTCATTCACGAGGTCTGGTGGATTTGGAGGTAGATTCAGATACCAAGGGATTCTAGGTGCTGCTGGCTTCAGAATTTCCTTCAGATTCATGAGACAAAATGGAATTGTCTCTTGAATTTTCAGCAGTTATAGTTTCTGGTTCAGCTTGACCAGAATTTTCTTTGTCATGATTCTGAGTAATTTCATCTTCCTTTTGAGCTTGATTTCCTGCATCACAATCTTCTAAAATGCTTTGTACCAAGTTAGTATCACAAAATGTAACATGTATGGACTCCTCAATAATCCTAGCATCTTGATGATAAACCCTATATACTTTACTAGTTGTGGAATATCCTACAAACATACACTCATACGCCTTTGGATCAAATTTTTCCAAATTATCTTTGTTATTTAAAACAAAACATTTGCATCCAAAGATGTACAAGTAGTCTAAGTTTGGTGGGTAACCTTTCCAAAGTTCATAAGGGGTTTTCTTTAGAAATTTCCTTATGATTGTTCTATTCAAAATGTGGCAAGCCGTGTTAATCGCTTCAGCCCAAAGGAATTTTGGAACATTACTCTCACATAGCATAGCTCTTGTCATCTCTTGTATGCTTCTATTTCTTCTTTCTAAACACCATTTTGTTGTGGTGTTCTAGGACACGAGAAGTTGTGAGATACTCCAAATTCCTCACAAAAGGGTTCAAACAAATTATTTTCAAATTCAGTTTCATGATCACTTCTTATAGAAGAGATTTTTAAATCCTTTTCATTTTGAATTTTCTTGCAAAAAGGTTCAAAGGCTGAAAAGGCTTCATTTTTGTGTGCAAGAAATAAAACCCAACCAAACCTAGTATAGTCATCCACAATTACTAAACCATAATGTTTACCACCTAGGCTTTGAGTTCTTGTTGGACTAAATAAATCAATGTGTAGCAACTCAAGTGGTCTTTTAGTAGATATGACTTCCTTTGGTTTAAAAGAACTTTTTGTTTGTTTTCCCATTTGGCAAGCATCACAAGTGATATCTTTGTCAAACTTTATCAAAGGAAGGCCTCTTACTAATTCTTTCTTTACAAGTTTGTTTATTTGAAATATACTTGCATGGCCCAGTCTCTTGTGCCATAACCACTTTTCAGATTCTTTAGAGTGAAGACAAGCTACATTTTGATCTTTTAGTTCATCAAGAGTAAGTCCATATATATTATTAAAACGCTTGGCTACAAATATCACTTCATTTGTCTTTTCATTAACAACACAACATTCAAGTCTTTTGAAAATCACTAAATATCCTAAATCACACAACTGACTTATACTCAAAAGATTGTGCTTCAAACCACATACCAAAAGTACATCATCAATGAAAGTAGATTGCTCATTACCTACTTTTCCAATAGCAATGATTTTACCTTTACCATCATCTCCAAAGGTCACAAAACCTCCATCATACTTATTTAGTTTGATGAAGTATATTGACCTTCCAGTCATGTGCCTTGAACATCCACTATCCATGTACCACATGTCCTTTTTGTTCTTGGATGCTAGGCAAATCTGCATGAAGAGTTTCAAGTAGCCTTAGGTATCCAAATTAATTTGGATCCTTTGAAGTTAATCCATCTTGGTTGCCCTAGTGCATTGAAATCACAAACAACATTGTAAACTTTGTTTCCTACAACTCTCTTTTCAATGAAACATTGTGCATATGAGTGACCAAATTTCTTGCAATTAACACAATAATTTTATGATGTGTGTCGCTGAAATTGCGGTGAGTTATATTGCTTGAAATGATTAAATGGTTGAAATTTTCTGGTTTTTGGAGGAGATGCATTTCTTTTGACAAACTGATTTTTGTTATAATTATTCCTCTTTGCAAAAATATTTTCACCAGAATTTTTGGAAATCTTTGGATTTTTCGAAAATGAGGTTTTGTTGTAGAAAAATGGTTTCTTGAAAGCTCCCTCATTTTTCGAAATGTATCCCAAACCTGGCCTGTTTGAACTCAGTTCGGTTCTTGGTGAAGTCTCATTTTCACTTGTATATACTTCATCAAATCTTTCTTCAAATGTTGGAGCATATCCAATACCAGATTTATTTGGTATGGGTTTGGTATTTGATGAAGAAGCTACAGATTTTATAGAGGAAATATTGAAAACTGCATCTTCCTTGGCTATGTAGCCTAAACCAGATTTTTCAAACAATGGTCTTTGACTTGCAAGTAATTTGTCCAAGTTACTAGAACCTTGAGCAAATTTTGCTAAGTCACCATTCAGCCTTTTAATCATGTCATTTAATCTTTCATTTTCAGCAATTAACTCATGAGAAGGATCCACAATGTGCTTTCCTTTTAATTTTTCAAGTTCTGATTTTAGAAATCTGTTTTCTTCAATGATGTCCAAAGCACATTCAGTTTCCTTCACTTTTTCTTTTAAAAAATCATTTTCAGCCCTTAACATATCTCTTTCAGATCTGCATTCATTGTACTTGTCAAGTAGTTTTGAGGTGTTTAAAGTGAGATCATCAATAATAGCATGTAAGTCTTCAATGGTCAAATCATAATAATTTACCTCATCAAGATTATTGTTTCCAGCCATGAATCAGTCTTTATCATCTCCTTCAGATTCTTCTTCTTCATTTGAGTCGTTCTCAAGATCCTCCCAAGCTGCCATGAGCACTCTCTTCCTTTCCTTCTTTCCTTTGTCCTCCTTCTTGAGCTTTGGACAGTTTAGCTTGAAATGTCCAGCCTCCTTGCAGTGATGGCACGTCACCTTGCTCAAGTCAATCTTGTGCTCCTTTGAACTTGAACCCTTGTATTTGCCTTTGTTCTTTATCATCCTTCTAAATCTCCTAGCAAAAAACAAAAGCTCATCATCTGAAATACCATCACTAGACTCACTCTCTTTTAGTTCTATTTGTGACTTGAGGGCTATTTCCTTTTTCTTTGAGTTTGTGTTTGTGTGTATGGTTTCGTAGGTAAGGAGTTTTTCTCTCAGCTCATCATAGGTTATGGGACTTAGGCTGTTGCTCTCAATTAGGTCAGTGGCAGTGGTTTTTCATTCTTTTGTGAGGCTTCTAAGGAGTTTTCTCACCAAGGTCTGTTCTGCATAGTTTGTACCCATAGCATCAAGGTTGTTGATTATGATTGAGAATCTCTCAAACGCTTCATCAATGCTTTCTCCATCCTTCATGCTAAACATCTCATACTCTTGTTTAGTGCCTTCGTGTTTAACCTGGAGTTTTTTCCAGATTTCTTTGGCTGTCTTGCATCTAGACACCTTCTGGTACTCTTCAAAGCTGATAGCACAGTGAAGAAGGTTGATTGCTTTAGCATTCAGCTCCATCTTCTTCTTATCGTCTTCATTCCATTCAGCTTCTTCTTTTGGAGTCACCACTCCATCAGCACTTGTTTTTGTTGGGATCTTGGGACCGCTCACAACAATCTTCCATATGTTGTAGTCAATGAATTGGATGAAGATTCTTATCCTTTCTTTCCAGTAGGCATAGTTCTTCCCGTTGAAGAAAGGTGGCCGGTTGTTTAACTGGCCTTCAGTGAGGGTGTAGCCAACTGTGGTTGTGCCCAAGTTGTTTGCCATTGGATCTTTGCTCCAAGCGGTTAAGCTTGATTCTTGAGACCTTAGCTCTTGATACCAATTGAAGGTTGTGGTAGGCTTAGAGAAAGGGGGTTTAATATATGCCTTCCTTTTTGAGTTGATGTTATGACCCTTAACAAACTTTCAATTCTGATTCTGTTTGTACTCAACAGCGAAATTTTACAAGACAATTTATTTTTGTCTCATGAATATCAGAAAACAGAACACAGCAGAGAAGAGAAAAGCTAACACCAGCATGTATCCTGGTTCAGTTGCCTTGTGCTATGCAACCTACGTCCAGTCTCCTACACAACAATGGAGGAATTTTCACTATAGTTAACAGTATTACATACACCAATTCCACAAAATTGACACAATCCTTTCACACTCAAGTTCTAACCTAACTTGACATTGGCTATGCTAATACCTAACTATTCACTCTTAGTGCTAACCCAACTAAGAAAGGGATACCTTACAGGTACAATATACAAGACATAGATACACCTAAAGAAATCTGAAAATAACTCTAGGCTTTTCTCTCCAGTGTATCACTCAGCCTTTTTTCACTCATGGCTTTTACTTGAGCTCTCTCACAATGCCTTTTCTCACAAGAAATTACAGAAAGATAAACATAGAAAAGTACATCACAATCTGTAAAACATGAAGGAGATTGACTTCATCAACAGCCTCTTTGCTATGTGCAAAACCAGTTTCGCAAACCTCAGATACAGTTCTTCAGTATTGGCTGAATGCTTCTTTGAAAGAAAGCATTATCCAAGTAGAGGAACTTCTTTGCAGAACACAACTCTCAAACTCTGGTTTTCTCTCCTTGGTTCTGAATGAGCACAAAGTCTTCTTTTATCTCCTTGCATGTTGTTGGGTTCTTCTTCCAAGGTCAACACCTTGAGCCTTGAGTTTCACCAACCCACAGATTCACTTTTTCTCAATAAACCTTAGAGTAGAAACTTTACTTCTGACTTCTTCATCTTGACCGAAAGCCATAAAGCAGCAACCACAAGAGTCTTCCAATGGTCAACTTAATCTGAGCCATTGAGAAGCTACTTGGTCCCCAAGAATCACTTGTGACCGTAGATATACAGCAGATTAGGACAGAAAACACCTTTCCCTTGTATGCCATTTTCGGACTTGTAGAGAGTTGGGAAGAAGAGAAGAAGATCTGATGCATGCAAGAGGAAATAGGTTACCTTTAACCTAAGCTTGATTTAGTTTGAACTTGGAGATTTGACATCTGCCTTTCAAGCTTAATCTTTCTCTTTCTTGCTTCTTTGACAATTGGCTTAGTGAAGAAGCTCTTTCTTTTTCTTTCTCATTTTTCTGAGTTTTTGACCAAGGTTCAGAAGTGAACGTTGCTTTTAGTAAGGCAAAAGAGAGGGATTTGCTTGCTGAAATCAAATCGGGCTTGGATCGGGTAGTGATATGCTTGGCCCATTTTGATTTCTTCAGCTTTGATTCCTTGGGCTTCTTATTTTTCTTTCAGCCCGTTATCCTTGCAGTTTGCTTTTCATTCCATTTGGGCTATTAAATTTTGGCCTGCAACAATAAATAATTAGTAATAAGTAATTATAATTAATCAACACTAATTATTTATTTTGCCCAAAAATAATGTTTGTCATCACTAATTTTTTAATTAATTTCTTAACTCAACAAATACTATATGAGAGGAGAAAAGCTTTAAAAAATCAAGATATTTTACTATGTCTTTTTTTTATATCAAGATTGTATTCTTTTATTATTTTTATTTTTATTAATAATATTAATAGTTTTATTTTAGAATTACTTATTAAATATTTCATAAAATCACCATGTGCTTTTGCTAGGACTAAACATGACTGATGACGAATTGAAAAACCTCTGCCTTATTGAGATGAAAAGATACTCAATAGCAATGCGAGATCTTTAAGAGATTATCAATCAATGCCATATCCTAAAATGTCTGATGTTTGTAAGGTTCCACATCGGTTGGAGAGGGGAACGAAGCATGCCTTATAAGGGTGTGGATACCTCTCCCTAGCATGACGCGTTTTGACGAGTGAGTGTGGGGGGCTTTGGCTATCATCCCTATCCTCAAAGGCAAAACCGTGAGGCCTTGTGTGCCAAAGCGGACAGTATCGTGCTAGCGGGTAGTCTGGGCTGTTACAGATGGTATCAGAGTCGGAGCCCGGATCGATGTGCCAGCGAGGGCGCTGGGCTCCCTTAGGGGGGTGGATTGTAAGGTCCCACATCGGTTGGAGAGGGGAACGAAGCATGCCTTGTAAGGGTGTGGATACCTCTCCCTAGGATGACGCGTTTTGACGAGTGAGTGTGGGGGGTTTTGGCTATCATCCCTATCGTCAAAGGCAAAACCATGAGGTCTTGTGTGCCAAAGCGGACAATATCGTGCTAGCGGGTAGTCTGGGCTGTTACAGGAGTCGCTGTAATGCTACTGCGAAACATAGACCAGACTTTAGGTTTATGCAACGGGACAAGATTAATAGTTAACGAACTTGGCTGCAACGAAATTGGAGTGACGGTAGTGACCGGTAGAAATATTGGAGATAAAGTGTACATTCCAAGAATGAACTTGATCCCTTCAAATTCAGGGTTGCCATTTAAGTTTCAACGGAGACAATTTCCATTAACAGTATGCTTTGCAATGACCATTAACAAGAGTCAAGGTCAATCATTATCACATGTAGGACTTTACTTGCCAAAATCAGTGTTCACCCATGGACAACTTTATGTTGCTTTGTCAAGAGTTAAGAGTCGCAGTGGCGTCAGGGTTTTAATTCTAGACGAAGACGGCAATCTAAAGTCATCAACAACAAATATCGTGTTCAAAAAAGTTTTTAATAATATTTAGGTAAGAATAATATTATTTTTATTTTAATAGCATGTTATGATTTAATAAATTTATCTATAAAAATTTATTAAAAAGTTTTTAATAAATATTTACTATAGATATAATAAATTTATCTATAACTTTGTTTTCAGATTTGAGATAAAATGTGTAACAAGAAGCACAACATCATATGCCAATTGCTTTTCTAATGAAGTTAGTAAGATACTAGATTGTCGATAAATTTTTATTAGCCTTTTGATATAAAATTTAGTGTAAAATTGACATGTTATTATTACAGTTATATATGTTCTTATTTTTTTCATGTCTTCCTTTTTATGGTTTAAGAATATTATAAACTTTAAACTCTTCTATTTGCTTTTTACTTTGAATAAAGATAAAACAGCATATTTAGTACGTTTATTATATAATGATAATAATCGTGTTATACTAAATTTAAAAAAATTTTAATTATAAAATATTATTTTTAATTTAACATGTCAAATTTATGAAGTGGAAAATCAGCTATATAGTGACTATTTACATGATATGGAGAGAAAGAATGAAAATTTTATGTGCACCAAAGCTGCATTATTTTATTTTAGTATTTTATTTTAGTAATGTTCTCAAACTGAATTTTTAAGGTTTTAACTAATTTTTTATTTACTTTTATTATTGTGAATAAAAATGATGTACATATTAAAAATTAACTATCAAGTTAACTATTATATATGTATTTGTGTATATTAATATATGTTATTTGATATATTTAATCTATATTTTATATTTTAATATATATTTTATATAAATAACTGATTTAAAAATCGATTCTTTTTATACACATAATATGATTGATTTTAAATCAATTTATGTTTTTCTCATTTTAAGTAAAAGAGAATTATAGTGGAATGAAATTATCTTTTCACAAACAATTTATGTTTTCACACTTTTTACCTCTTACTACTGATTTTCACCAAAACAAACACTTATTCCTTCCCATTCATCTAATCAAATAACAATTCACATTGGCATTCCGCTAAAAGTAGTAATGCAAAAGTATTTGCAAGGAAACGTAATTCACAGAAAAAATATTAGATATCAAGTTGATTTAAAATAAATTTTGACGAGACTAAATTTAAACATAGAATTTTACATACTAAGTTGAGCACGAATCTAACATAACAAATTAAAGATCAATGTTTATTTTAAGTATATGGTATGAGTGGTTACTTACCCAAAAAAATACTTCTTAATTGTAAAATTTATTGTAATAAGTAAAAAATTCACATATATTTGTTTTTGTATGAAAAATTATTAGTTAAAAATTATTTAATAATAATTTAATCAAACATATTAAATTATTTAATTATTTTTAACTAACAACTTCACTCAATTATACGTGAGTTTCCACTCTCACTGTAATGTCCCTTCGAAACTTTACTTGAATTTCGGATGACAAACTATCAACAAATGTGAATAATATCTCACAGATGAAAAGAATCCACAAAATTAAAGTAATATATTAATCATAGTCCCAATTTGATTGGAAACTAGCAAAAGGCCATCCTGTTTTATCTCATTTTACAGGTTGTCTATATAATATCAAGACAAGAATTTAGCATTAAATCTTGATGTAAGAGGTTTTGTCTAAGGCTTTAAATAATAATTGAGTAAAATTCTAATCCCATAGTATTCAAAGTAGGCCATATGTTTCGCAAGCATACAAAATTTCATCTTACCATAGTGCTCAATAATTCCTTATTATATATGCAAGTCATAACCTTCACTCAAGTCAGTGTCACTTTGATTTTATTTTATTGTTTTTTCTCTGCTTAAGAATTACTCCAATCACGATACCAAGAATAAATAATTATTTTTTATAATAAAAAATTTAAGTGTTGATAAATTTAACTACAAAAACCAAATTAATGTTTTATTTATAAAAAATATGTTCTGATTAATAAAGCTATTTAAATTTTAAAAAATTATTTAAAATTTTCAAAATGCCATTATAAACCTAGCTTAACCTCAATTTCTAATTATAATTTAATTCTCATCCACCTTCAATTTCTAATCTTTTTTCATTGTTACACGTTATTTCACAACCTTTCTTCTTTTTTTTCACCCCATTTTTCTACCACCACACTAACTTTTCTTCTGCCTATGCAATGCCATCAATACCAAAATATCATTTTCTTTTCAAGTTGTAATAAACAGTGACAAGAATCCACAAATTAAAAAAAAAAAAAGTAAAATATGTCTTTTGTGCTTAATGTTTTCAAAATTTTTAAAATTATTCCTAACATTTAATTTGATTTAATTTTATCAGTCAACAATTAATTAAATTTTATTTTTCTAATTTTAACTTTTTCTCATCTAATCCTAACCAATTTCAACTCCTCCAACTCTTCACCTCACCACCATCATTCCAGCCACCAATACGGGCAATACCACATGCATTCCCCTGCACCCGTTTTTTTTTTTTTTTTCCGAGTCATCAACTCACTAAATTCGTTTTTGACTCAACTCACCGCGATGCCAGAAGCTTGGAGGAACAAAAATGGAAACAATGTCGTCGAGAAACACCAACGGAAGCGCTCTGCCGACGAAGAAGCTAGGAAGCTTAGAGAGAGACAAAGAAGACGATTCTTCACCAACGTCGAAGAGAGATTCCCGAAAAGCACAGGAAGATTTGGAATCAGACTCAGAAACAGAGAGAAAGCACAGAAGCAGTTCGAGGAGGAAACCGGGACGAGATAGTTCGGATTCAGAAGATGAGAAGTCGCATAGGAGGAAGAGAAAGTCGCGGAGGAGGTATAGCAGCGACGAAAGCTCCGATTCCGGTTTGGATTCGGAGTCCAAAAGTGAAGGAGAGAGGAGGAAGGGGAGCGCAAACCAAAGGCATAGGCTGATGGATATAATTAAAAAAAAATTTGACTAACTGTTGACCGGTAAAAATTTGATGGTAGGGGTAAAATTGAAATTATTTCAAATGTTGGGAATAAAATTGAATCAAATTAAATGTTATGAATAATTTTAAAAAATTTTAAAAATGTTAGAGACAAAAAGTATATTTTACCCTTAAATAAATAAAAAAAAAAAATTAAAGACAACATCTCCCTCCACCACATTCCATTTCTTTGTTCTTTCTTCATTTCTTTCTTTCTTTCTCTCATCCTTTGCCTCACTCGCATTGATTCATATCCAACAATGCCTAATGTAACCTTATCACATATTGTTACTGTCACTGTTGTTGTGGAATAATATATCCTGTTTGTAGCTTCCTTAAGATGTTATCTCCCTAATGACATTCAAATATAATTGTACAAAGCCGATTTCAACAACCGTCTTAACTTCATCAACACCAACGCCGCCGCGCAGTCCACCGCTTCTGTCATTGCCAATGCATCCAATGCACCGCAAACAGAGTGGTCCACCAACAAAGTGGTCATCTACAAAAAATGCCATCTATTAAACTACTCTTCCACCTTAGTTCATGACAACAATACTAGAACGCAGAATTTTTCGACATTAATGGCATTTTCCGACAACGATACTAGAATAAATGAGATAGACTGGCGATGATTGTAAGATTTTCGGTGAGAATAGTTGTCTTCATAATATCTTTGGTGTGCTTTACGATGTCCATGAGGAGGCAAAGGAGGAATAACGGCAGAGGAGAAAATAAGAAAGTTGCGATCAAGTTCGGATACGTAGGTCAAATGCAGCATTGACGGTGGAGAAAACGATGTAGGTAAAGCAAGAAAGAGAACCAGAAGTGAGTACGTATGTGGTGAAAGAGGAAGAAAAGAGGGTTTGGCAGTAAGGTAAAGATGGGGTTGGGAGTGGGGGTGATAGATTGGAGATTAGGGATGGATATAATTAAAGTAAAGGTGAAAATTTGGGTTGGGTTAGAATAGGTTAAGATGAGTATTTTAAAAATTTTAAATAATTTTTTAGAATTTGGATAGTTTTGTTGATAAGAATTCATTTTTTATGAATATATCAATTTTAGTTTTTTGTGAGTAAATTTGTCGACATCTAAATCTTTTATAATTAAAAATGGTCATTTATTCTAAAATAAATTAAACTAACTTTTGACGACATGCATGAATCATTAATTTAATATCTACATCACATACTAATTATCAAAGCATTACCCAAAAAATGGATTAAAGAATTATTACTTTATAGAATAAATGACTATTTGTATCCATGAAAGATGAAAACGCTGACATATATATCCACACTAAATCGAAACTAAACTTGTACCTACGCAAGATGCCCTCCATGTGACAAAAGTAATCTGTCTTTTGAGGGTACAAGTTTAGTTTCGATCTAGTGTGGGTACATATGTCACAGTGTCTTCATCTTTTATATATACAAATGATAATTTATTCTTACTTTATATGTTTACGAATATATATTTAATTATCAATATTATGGGCAATTTATATAAATTAATTAATTCAACATTTAATATATAAATTGTTTATTTATAAAATCTATCTATCACTTGCAATTTATTAACAACAAAATTGAAAATTCACAATTCACCAATTAGAGCATGATTTATAAACACTATTTAGTGTAATCATACAACATTTTAATAAACTCATGATTTAGTACTATGAAATTATCTAAACACCCAATCTAACCCACCATTTAGTTTGGATCCCGTGAGCATAGTATAAAAGGATACACACATGATTTAGCATTTGGTTCCAAAGAAGAAGACAACAACAACTCAACAAGCACCAAGAAGAGAATGGTTGTTTGATCTAGGATATAGAGAATAAAACAAAGCTATGAATTATGGGGATTAATTGTATCAGTTAAATTATATTATTTATGTGACGTGATTCAGAAAGTAAGAGATTAATCAAATAAATGTTTTGTTACATTCACTAGATTCATATATATCAAATTAGATTATACTACATAATAGTGTTCTGGCTTAGGGAGTTTATGTTAGACTATTAGTATAGTATATTACAGAATAGTTGTGATTATAACTTAGGTTGAGGGATATATAATTAGACTAGAAACTCTTCCTATAATTATAACGATCGCAAATTGTGTGAATAGCAATATGTGAATGAAACGCGAAATTGATTTAACTTACTTTCTATTCAACATACATACTAAATCGTTGCACTTAGTTTTGGTTTTATGCGTACAGTAACTTATGGAACATTACTATATATGATTTATTAGTTCATTATAATCTTACTAAATCGATGTCTTATGTCTACGATTTTTATGAAGAAAAAAATATTTGTATACTAAAATTAACTATTAAAATTAATTACTAATATATTTGTATATAAATATATATATTATTTAATTTATTTTAATATATATTTATATTTTAATATATATATTATACTAGTAATTAATTTTAGTGACTGATTTTAATATACAAATAACATAGTTGTACGAAGAAATGTAATATTTTGACATGTACTTTTATTTATGTTCCTAAAAAATATACTGTCTAATATAATTATTATAAGAGAAAATTTCACTCCCCTCTCATGCGGATGCTAAAATGATACTTTCATTCTCTCTATTTTATAAATGTACATTCTCCTCCCTTTTAACTTTTAAAAAATCTCCTCTTTAATCTATTTTAAATTTTTTGTGTTAATTAATACTAACTTTATCCATTTTTTAAGAAAAAATAAATTATTTTTTAAAAAAATACCCATTAACAAAAATTTTATTTTTTATCTTTAAATTTTGCTTACCAAAATACCCTTTAATAAATTATTTTTTTATTGATTAAATTATACTTTTACCAAAATATTTTTAAAAAAATTAATAATTAAATTATTTTTTTCTAAGAGACCTACCTTTCAATAATTTTTTAATTATTAAATTATAATTTTACTAAAATTTTTGTTAATAATTATTTTTATATTTACTATTAATTTTTTGATATCAATATATATTATTTTAACATTAAATAAAAAAATCTTACCACTGTTAATATGTATAACAATTAATATATATTGATATTGAAAAATAATCTTACTAAAAATTTTTATTTAATGTTAAAATAATATATATAAATATCAAAAAATTAATAGTAAAATATAAACAAAATTTTAACAAAAATTTTAGTGAAATTATAATTTAATAATTAAAAAATTATTGAAGGGTATTTTAAAAAAAATAATATAATTATTAAATTTTTTTAAAAATATAATTTAATCAATAAAAGAATAATTTATTAAAAGATATTTTGGTAAGCAACATTTAATGATAAAATTTAAAATTTTTGTTAATAGGTATTTTTTTTTTAAAATAATTTTTTTCTTAAAAAATGGATAAAGTTAACATTAGTTAACACAAAAAGTTTTAAATAGATTAAAGAGGAAGTTTTTTAAAAGTTAAAAGGGAGAGAAATGTACATTTATAAAATAGAGGAGAGAAGAGTGTCATTTTAGCATCTCGCAAGAGAGAGGAGTGAAATTTCTCTTATTATAATTACCAAAAAAATTAATCATATGTACAATTAAGGATGTCTTTATTAATGAACAATATAAGGCACACTATTATGTATCCGTACGAGGTATATATTTAGCCCCAACATTTGTATCATAATAACTATTATTAATTATAAATTAGACCCCTAAACACAACTTTCAGAGGCATGTATGTGTTGCTTGTTGGTATTTCTCTATATGGTAAGTACAAGTATCAATCATATAAACTGAATCATATATTCTATTCGATATAAGTGAAGGATTACCTTACGAAATTAAAGTGAAAGATTTGAGAGTTAGATATTACCTTATTTTAATCATACAACTAATAACCAAAATTTAAGAGACTCTAAAATGAATCTAGATATATACGACTATGATCAATAAACAATGACAAGAAGCCCCACGACACCTTTTTGCTACACCAACTTACAAGTTAGAAAATTACTTTTAATTTTTAAAAAAAGGAGTGAATTTTATGCAGGGCAAAAGCTACATATCTTTCATATAGATCCAAGAGCTAGCATAATAGTAATAATTTAATAAATAATAATATCTAATCAAAAGAAATTTTATATTTTAAAAATATTATTCATATATTAAAATTAATTACTAATATATTTATATATTTTTTAATATGTATTTATATTTTAATATATATTTTATATTGAGTAGATTTTGATGAGTAATTTTAGTATAATTAATTATATTTTTATATATATTTTATATTAATAATTAATTTGAATATATAAATTGTTTAAGCGATAAATATTAAATTTTTAATTTAAATAAAAAAAGCCCTGGTGCATGTTGTTACTTAAAATGTTTTTAAAATGAACGGTATAGCCGTATAGGCATTCCCGGTGTAGTAGTGTACAGAGTAAAGACCAATCAGAAATTGAAAGGTGGTCAAACTACTCACTCAATAAACAACTCCAGTCAAAAGGTGATGTTATCACTTATCAATCACCAAAATCCAAATCCACTGTTCACACAATTTCCCAACTCAATCTTACCTCCGTTACTCTGGATCTAGGATTAGAAAGAAAGAAAATCTTCAATTGTGATAAGATAATTATCACTTTATTAGACTCCAATGTCAATTTTACCTCACTCTCATTAGAAACCGCAGGATTTGAGTAGTACTAAATTATCTAAATATTTATAAAAAATAAAAATGATAGACGCAAACAATTACATAAATTTGCTTTTCTTTTCTTTTTTGTCTCAAAGCTTGATCAACATCTTATATAGTTGTTAGTAGGTTACATTTAAGACATATTATAAGAAAGGAATAAACGATAAAATTTAAATTTCTCCAATTTAGCAGTTTTTCAAAAAATTAAATTGTAATAGTACTCGGAAGTTCACGACAGATTAGTAATTGAGTAGTCGGATTGAAGAATAACTTACCAAAAAAGAAAGAAGCAGTTGTCCGGATTTGCCACATTAAGAAGTCTAGTTGTTTGGGGTCAAAGAAAATTAAAAATGAAAAATAATAAAAAAATCAGTCATGTTCTGCAACTCTTGTTCCATTATTCACTCCCTCAACAACTCCTTCACTGTAGTCTGTATCTGTACACACATTCATTATTACTTCATTTATTTATTATTATTCTTTCCCAGCGCGCCCCTCTCTTTTTATCTTTCTTCCCCCCCCCCCCCCCCACCACCACCCAAAATCAACTAAAGGCTAATGCCGCCACCACTCCCACCTCCACCGCCGCCGCCGCCGCCACCGCCACAACTAACACACTAAAACATAAACCCCTCACCTCTCATCCCAAAAATATATAAAATAAAATAAAATGGATCTCAAAAAACTCTTACTCTTCCTTTGTGTCTTAACCCCAGTCCTCTCTTCCTCACAGGGAACCGAAGAAGACGACGTGAAGTGTCTCAAAGGAATCAAGGACACTCTCCAAGACCCTCAGGGCCGACTCGCCACGTGGCGCTTCGGAAACACAACCGTCGGTTTCATCTGCGACTTCGTCGGCGTCACCTGCTGGAACCTCAAAGAGAATCGCGTCCTGGCTCTCGACCT
This sequence comes from Arachis hypogaea, assembly GCF_003086295.3. Lineage (NCBI taxonomy): Eukaryota > Viridiplantae > Streptophyta > Magnoliopsida > Fabales > Fabaceae > Arachis > Arachis hypogaea. The sequence goes on from NC_092055.1 coordinate 131,935,784, forward strand.
TCAAGGCATGAAGCTCTCCGGTCAAATCCCTAGCTCCCTCAAATTCTGCGGTAAGAATATCCAGAAGCTGGATCTCGGTTCAAATTCTCTTTCTTCCAATATACCGCCCGAGATCTGCACCTGGATGCAGTTTCTCGTTTCGTTAGATCTCTCCGATAACCAACTTACCGGTCCGATTCCGCCTACTCTTGCTAACTGTACTTACTTGAATGAGCTTGTGCTTAATGATAACGAACTTTCTGGAACCATTCCGTACCAGCTTGGAAGTTTGACTAGGTTGAAGAAGTTATCTGTTGCTAATAACCGTCTTAGCGGAACGGTTCCTTCGTTCTTCAACGGTTTTGATAAGGATGGTTTCGATGGCAACGATGACCTTTGTGGTGGCCCGCTTGGCAACTGCGGTGGCATGAGCAAGAGGAATCTTGCTATAATTGTGGCTGCCGGTGTTTTCGGTGCTGCTGCGTCGTTGCTTTTGGCGTTTGGATTGTGGTGGTACTATCATTTGAGGGTCGGTGGGAGGAGGAAGAAGGGGTTTAGTGGTGGTGGTGGCGGTGGCGGTGGTGGTGGCAATGATTGGGTTGTGAGGTTGAGAGGGCATAAGCTTGTTCAGGTTACGCTTTTTCAGAAGCCGATTGTGAAGGTTAAATTGGGAGATTTAATGGCTGCGACGAATAATTTTAGTGCGGAGAATGTTTTGATTTCGACGAGGACTGGGACTACTTATAAGGCGGATTTGCCGGACGGTTCGGCTCTGGCAGTGAAGAGGTTGAGTGCTTGTAAGATTGGGGAGAAGCAGTTTAGGATGGAGATGAATAGGTTGGGGCAGGTGAGGCACCCGAATTTGGCACCATTGTTGGGTTTCTGTGTAGTGGAGGATGAGAGGTTGTTGGTTTATAAGCACATGTCAAATGGGACTCTTTATTCCTTGCTGCACAAGAATGGAGGGTTGTTGGATTGGATCATGAGGTTTAGGATTGGGGTTGGCGCTGCGAGGGGGCTAGCGTGGCTTCACCATGGCTGCCACCCTCCAATTATTCAGCAAAACATTTGTTCCAATGTGATCCTCGTCGACGAGGATTTCGATGCTAGGTTGATGGATTTCGGGCTTGCCAGGCTCATGGCATCGGATTCAAATGGGAGTTTCGTGAATGGGGATTTGGGGGAGTTAGGGTATATTGCACCGGAGTACTCGAGTACCTTGGTTGCTTCATTGAAAGGGGATGTGTATGGATTTGGGGTTTTGCTTTTGGAATTGGTCACAGGGCGAAAACCACTCGATGTTAGCAACGGGGAGGATGAGTTTAAGGGAAACTTGGTGGATTGGGTGAACATGCATTCGAGTATGGGCCGACTCAAGGACTGCATTGATAAGGCCATAGCCGGAAGGGGGCAGGACGAGGAGATCCTGCAGTTTCTGAAAATTGCATCTAATTGTGTGGTTAATCGCCCCAAGGATAGGTGGTCCATGTACAAGGTTTATCATTCATTGAAGAGTTTAAGCAAAGACTCAAGTTTGTTTGATCATGATGACGAGTTCCCCTTGATCTTTGGTAAGCCGGAAAACGAGTAGTTCTCGACTGGACTGAGTATTGCAGCATGAGGGAGAGTAAACTTGTGGTGCCGGATTCGGATTCGTATTTATAGCGGAGAGGTTTTCAGAATGGTCCTGATGGTTTTTCTGATTTGAACAATTTCCATGGCTGGCACCTAATCAGGTATAGTTTGTACTTGTATCAGCTGCATGTATGATATATTAATAAGCTTTTCCTGAGTTGGTAGATTAGGTTATTGGGATTTCTGAAATCTATTTGTTTCAATGTTTTGTTGTATGAAAAATGCAAAACCTCGAATGAGGTCCAGGATTTCTGGAGTAATGCCTCTCATTCGAAATCTCAAATAGGCAAGAAAAATGGAAGCTGACTTGTGTTCAAGATTATCTAATCAAGATGATGCATTTCATTTAGATCTAAATATCTAATTGATTGGTTTGGAAAGCTTGAAAGTTGAACCATTTTTACATGAAATGTAAATTGAAGTTGTAGTGTTCAAGTTTACCATTTTAACTAGTAAGCCCTGCCACGACTAGTAACAAATTATGGTATTCAACTATTTAAGATTGTTTCATTGACACGTTTCTCCTCTTGAATTATTGACGACCTCCAAAGAAGGATTAGTGTGACAAAAATATTAAAAATGTTAGATGAAATTGCTCAACGAAATGTTCATTTTGAGTAGTTTGTTGAATTAATATAATCTTTGGTGTGTCTGAGGTGGTTTAGTTTATATATTTTCTTAGTAGACGTATAAGTAGGGACGGTAATGGAGAAGGGTGGGATGGGTAATTCAATATCTAGTTATCTACACATCATACTTGTCGCTGTTCTGTTCTGAACATGATCTATATAATATATGATTTATGAAACAAAAATATAAGAGGAATGCTAGGGTCAACAACTTTTGTGATTTGTAGCCATCAAATAATCATTAATGATAGTTTTAATGGTGTGAGATTGGTGTGAGATTTCATCCAATTTTGCTGGTTACATGTTGGCCAGAATTTAACAAAGTAGCTGACTCCTTAGACTTTTCCAAAATAAAAAATAGAATATATACCCATTTTGGTTCTCAAAAAATTTCAGACTGGACACTTTAGTCCCTAACTAAAATTAATTACTTGATTGGTCCCTAACAATTAATTCCGTTAGTCACTTAGGTCTTTTACTCCGTTAACTCTAACGGAAGACAAAATAGTCCCTGACAACTCTAACAGGGGACAAAATGCTCCTTGATCTCCTCTGTTCGGAAACGACACTGTTCTCTCCTAATTTCCATCATATCTCGCATAACACTAGCAGTCTAACACTGTAACTTCAAACTACACAATGTACACTATAAATTTAATGTTCACACAAAAAAAAATCCTCAACTTGTTCTCAATCAATTCATACTCAGGAAACTAATGTCTATGTCTGTTAACTAGTTATCGTCTTCGATGGATCCCATGAATCTAGACAGCAAGTCTGATTTGTTAAGATCCGTCGTCGTCGTTGCCATCTCCCTCTTCCTCTATCCTATCATCTCCATGACCACATTCTCTACCACTACGATCGCTTCCTTCAGCTTCTTCTTCGAATCAATGTTCAGTAATCGCTTCAGTTTTCATGAGTGGCAACGACAACATTGCTCGTTGTACTGATAACTTGGATGCAAGGTCAAAGCTGTCTACCAACTTGGACTCTGGAAAAGAAGGAATGAAGCACTCGGTGTCTATTTCAAATGAGAATTTGCATATGATGTCGAAGGAGAATAGTCTCATGATGTCCTAATGTCCAACAATCTATATTGCTTGCCGGAGAGTGGAGAAAGGCGTGCCCTTGGAGTAGTTGTGGAATTTGGTCTTGAGGATGTCGTGGACGTGTCGGGGTTGGAGGTGATGTTATCGAAGACGTGAAAGTGGATGCTTTTGGTGGGTGAAGTGCAGAGATTTAGGAAGTGTGTGGTCCATGACATGTTGAGGTAGGTGCGATACGTGTGACAATTATACGATAGCTTAATCCTGGAGCTAAAGAGGAGGAAGGAAAAGATGGAAAAGAAGACTGTGAAGGTGAAGAATGAGAGTATGAATATTAGGGTTATGCGAGATATGATAAAAATTGGGGAAGAATAGTGTCGTTTTCGAATAAATGGGTCAGGGATCATTTTGTCCCTTGTTAGAGTTGTCAGGGACCATTTTGTCCTCCGTTAGAGTTAACAGAGTAAAGGACCTAAGTGACTGACAGAATTAATTGTTAGGGACCAATCGAGTAATTAATTTTAGTTGGGACTAAAGTGTCCAGTTTAAAATTCTTTGAGGACCAAAATGGATATATACTCTAAAAAATATTTAAAAAATTATGTAAGTTTCAAATATAATTAAAATAATTATATTACAAATTCTAAATTTTTGAACAAAGTTTAACTTCATCAAATTTAATAATCTATTTCAAAAATTTGTTTGTATACGATCGAAATTGGTTCAAATGGTCATGAAGTATTATTATCCATATTTGTTCCAAAATTTAGTCAAGGATTGAAATTGGTTCAAATTGTCATTTTCACCTATAAGTATTCGAGATATAATTATTAATGTAATTTTTTTTTATCAATTTAAATTTGTAGGATGAGTGCTTTTATGATAATAAGTGATAAAATATTTAATGATTATAGACACTAGTTTATTCTTCCTAAAAACTAAAAAGAATGAATTGGAGGAATGGAGGGAGGAGATGAGTGAGTACCGCATTACATATTCAAATGAGATATGCATAGAATTAATTTTAAGATTTGTTCTCAAATGTGGGAAGAAAAATATCATCCATTCCTTTTCAAGCATGATGAAATGAGTTTGACTAATGGCTTTAGTATTGAGGATCATCTTCCTATGAAAGTTGTATCATATGTTTTAGTTTACCCCGTAAATTCTAGGGAGACATAATTGTTATTATGCTTCTAAGGACAAAAGGGAAGCATAGGTAATCCTAACATTTTTTGCGTGTATGTTTCGATCCAATATACCAAAAGTTAGCTATATGTCCGTTACTGTATATAAAAATATGTATTTAGTATTTCATAAAAAATAATATATTATTATAAATAAATTTATTTATTTTATTATGATAACTTTGATTATTCTAATAATTAATTATTTAATTAAAAACTAGGTAAACATTCATAAATATAAAATACATAATAATTAATTTAGTAATTAATTTTTAATGTCTAGAAATATTTTTGGTTTCCAAACTCTAATAGGCAAGAGCATTAAGGGGGTATTCTACTATTCTATATCTTAGAGAAAAAAAAAATAGTCAAGCTGTTTTTTTTTTTTTTCAAAATTCTCCAATTGAAAATAAAAAAATTGAACGGTCAAAGATCAGAAAAGTAATAGAATGGTGCAGCTTATGAGGACTATTCCTATCAGGCTGAACGATGACTAAACTTGTTCTCCACGACCAAAAAAAAAAACTTGTTTTCGAAGGATGATAAATTATACTTTTGTATGTATTGTTATATAATAATTTTTTCATATTTTTAATACATGAATTATTGATATTTTTAACTAATACAATTTATAATTAATATTTGTACAAAAATAAAAATAAAATTTTAAAACATGCATTAAATATATTTGAAATTAGGCAAGTGTTTCTTTTCATAAATTATATATCTTTGTAAGAATAAAAATGAGTTGTTCTGGACAATCGAGAAAAATAATCTTTGTAAGAATAAAAATGATGTGATCAGTTAATTATCAATCCTGATGCGATATTTTAAATTCAAATAAAATGAGTAAACAAGTTTATTTCATGTATTATATATGTGCATATTTAAATCTATATATCATAATATAGGAAAGTTTTCACGTATTTCTGTGTACGATTGCGGAATTTCATGTTCCTGTGTACTATCAAGTTTCCAACAATATTTTTGTTTTCTAGTAAGCTTTGAGATTACTATATTAACCCTTAAAGTAGACATGAAATTATGCAATTGGCCAGCTGAGAATAGTTCACATAGGAATAGCAAGATAGTTCGAATGTTTGTGGCTTAATCATTGGCCTAATTTTAACTGAGTCAAAGTGTATAAGAATAGGATAGAATGACTTAACATTCCTCATTTCCAATATAGAGCATTTGAAAATATTTTAATTTTTACATAATTTTAAAAACAATTTTTTACATATTAATATTATTATAGAGAGTAATTGAATATGTTAAGCGACTAACACTGATAAAATTAAACAATTTGTTAATAGGAAGGAAATTAAGTATAATTAAGTAGATATTTATACAATATATAAAAAAATTCTATTCAATCTGTATTTATAAAATTTTTAAAATTTATTCTTTATCAATTTATTTAATTTGTATTAATTTCATTTTATTGCAAAAATATTCTTGAATAATTATTGGAGATAGAAGATAAAAAAATATAATTATAAGAAAATAGTGTTAAAATTTAAATATGACTATATATATATATATATATATATATATATATATATATTGTTCTCAAAAGTATTTTTTCTTTGTACTTCTTTTTTTTATTTGTCTTGTTAGTTTACTATTATTTTATTGTTTTAAATTATAATATAAAATTAAGTGCTGTCTTTTTTTAAAGTAATATTCAAACTATATTCTCTTATTATGTTGTTTTAGTTCTTTTGTATTTTAAAATTTGTTAATTTTTTTAATATATTTTTAATTAGTATATCCATATATATGAAAAATTTTAGGGGTCAATAATTTTTGGGCAAGTTAACAAAATAAAATATGAGCTCCAAAATTACCGAAATACAACTTTTACAGTTTAGATACGAAAATACAACTTTCTACAAAACTATGTAAACTACTGATAGGGTCCCACGATTTTAAAATACACATAAACCGCTGATGGGATCCCACCGTTTCTGTGTGAATGGCAAATAGGCATAAATCATAGAAGAGATCTAGCGGTTTATGGTTACACAAACAAAATCGCATCAACTTTACTCAAGAGAATCAAAATTACATAGAGAAACACAAATAACAACGACATTACAGTAAAACCAAATCAACAGCATAACAGTAAACATTCAGACCAACAACTTAACACACCAATACAAGACAGCAAAACAAATAAGGATAGAACAATAAAACTTAAACACAAAGATTTGATTGACAGCTATGTATCGGCTTCGGGTGCAGCACATCGTTGGGGGCAACTCCTGCGAGTGTATCCAGTCTGCCTACATAGCCCACAGCGCTTCGGCCTAGTAGTATCGGCCTCATCCATGGTGTTACAGATTCTGGTATACCTCGGTCGCCCTTCTCTGACACGTCTCATGTTAGGATCAGGAACGACAGTCGGACTGTTATAAGGTGGCCAGAGACCCTTTGGAATAGGAGGCAGAAACCCCATCCGATATACATTGAACACCTCAGTTATGGTATAAACTTCATGAACGTATGTAGCCCAGTCTAGCCGGGAATGAGCACAGCATGCAATCGCATGGCAGCACGGGTAATGTAGAGTCTGGAAGTACCCACAGTCACAAGTGCGATCCCTGAGGAAAACCCGATACGTACCTAGCGAGAAGTTACCGGTAGCTGTCATCTCTGCAATAGTATACTCAGACTGATGTCTGTCAAACAGAATAACAGTGAAGCACCTCGAATCCTTCAAGTCGCTCTCTATCGCCTTAACCAGCGTCTGACAAAATCGGTGGCCAGATCCCAACTGAGCCTCTGCTGACTGTCCTCGAATGACAAAAAGCTCTGCTAGCCTCCCATATGTCGACTTTACTAGTGCAGTGATCGGCAGATTCCGTGTCCCCTTCAACACAAAATTGACACACTCGAATATGTTCGTCGTCATGTGGCCGAACCGTCTGCCTCCATCTTGGTGCTGAGTCCACTTGTCATGCTCCATTCGGTTAGCCCAATCACATATGGCCGGATTCTCAATCCTCATAATATCAAACCAATAGTCAAACTTGGCCTCAATTTTGGCATATGCGGCATTCACGAGCAGCGGCCTCGCATCCTGCCCCTTGAGCTGCAACGTGTCGAATGCAAAACGCTCGATATGCATGAGGCGGTAGCCAACCACTATCAGGTGCTTCCAGTGTAGCCTTAATGCCATTGTGCCTGTCAGAGATCATTAGAATGCCTTCTTGAGGAGTCACATGTTGACGCAAATTGGATAAGAAAAATTACCAGGACTTTGCATTCTCCCCTTCCATAAGTGCAAAGACAATAGGCAAACTCCCATCAACGGTTTACATAGTTTTGTAGAAAGTTGTATTTTCGTATCTAAATTGCAAAAATTGTATTTCGATAATTTTAGAGTCCAAATGTTTTATTTTCGTAACTTGCCCATAATTTTTACTATTTTTGTCATTATTTGTACAAGTATAATTATTAAATTATCTTTAACAAATAAATTTTATTAATTTATGTGTGCAAAAAGACTTTTAAATTTAAATTCTATCAAAGATTAATTTTTCTTTTATGTAAATTGAAAGTTTTTTCTTATTTTTCTGTAAAAAAGAATTAATAGTGAATTTTTTTACTTTTAAATATTTTTATTGTGTGCTCTTTAAGACTAGTTATTTTAATTTTAAAAAATACTTGTTTTTTGTTGTCTTTTTGTATTATAGTCACAACATATTGTAACACTTACATTTAGTTTAGTTTTATAATAGTATCTCTGATGTTTTAAATATATTTTAGTTTTATCTTTAACAGCTATTTTATTTATACTTCTAAAAATATTAATACCATATAACATGACAAATTGAACTATTAGTAATACCTGAGTTAAGTACCGCTATATATAAGTGAAATTAGCATAACATTATGAAGTTATTAATTAGCCACATTAACTATTGGTTATTAATTCACTAAAAATCAACACTAATTTTTTTTATAAAATTAGTCGTGTGATTCTTATTATGAGTAATACAAAGCAAAAAAATACAAAATTAAAAGAAGAAAAATGTGCTTTCAATTATATTAAGTATAAAATAGACATAAATTTTATATTTAATTAGAATGAAATTAAAAAAAATACAAATGCGTGATCTTTTTATTTTAATTAGCAATTGAGGTATTTTATATATATATATATATATATATATATATATATATATATTTTACTTATAATCTCATATAATGGATACTTACTCTTTTTTTTAGAGAAAATTCTACTCTTCTTCTCTCCGAGATGTTAAAATGATACTCGTCTTCCCTCTATTTTATAAATGTACATTCTCCTCCTTTCTAACTTTTAAAAAACTTCTTCTTTAATTCATTTTAAATTTTTTGTGTTAACTAATGTTAACTTTATTCATTTTTTAAGAAAAAATAAATTATTTTTTGAAAAAATATCCATTAAAAAAATTTTATTTTTTATCATTAAACTTTACTCACCAAAATACCCTTTAATAAATTATGCTTTTATTGATTAAATTGTATTTTTAAATATATTCATTAATCATCAAAAGAAGAACCCTATTGTACTTAATTTAAAGTATTTTATTTCTTATAAAGTCTATCGACTTTACTTTATTTTTGATTAATATTCAAAATTTCTACTAAAATAACTTTTTAGGTTTCACAAAATATAACCTACATAATTTTGATTGCAAACAAAATTAAGAACTTACCATGATTTTCTATCAAAATTTAAATAAATTTTTAAGCTCATTACAAACATATTTGTAAGTTAAAAAATACTATGTACATACAAAAAATTAAATATTAAGATAATTACTATGTATTAAAGTAATATGTAGAAACGGAGTTATGTTATATTTTGAAAAAAAAAAAAACTAAAAATTAATTTTATAAAAAGAGAGTTAAATAAAAATGTATATATAATTTGTTAAAAAAAAATTAAGAGGGGGCATTACGCCTCTTCCTTTACACAAGATTTTGTCTTTATTTATACATATTAATTTACATATTTTTAATTAAATAATTAACTATTAAAATAATTAAACTTAACATAATAGAATAATCAAATAATAAATAAATAATTTAATTATTTTATAGTACTATAATGAAAAATTTTATGAAAATTAAATGATATTTTTATACACAATAACTAAATATTTTTTATATCATTGCATGATTTTTGTTGTGAAACTCGTTAAAAAAAAAAAATAACGCCATTTAATGCAGCTCAGCCAAGACATATTATATGTGGCGGCTGGGAAAATGGCTTTTAAAATTTGTCTACAAGGACAAACTAAGCTGACTTCAATCATACAAAACTTGTTAAAGGAAAAAACGGTTGCATGTCTACATGTACCACCCAGCCTTCATGTTTATGTGTGTTTCACTCGCCAAATCTGGACCTTTTATTTTTTTTTATTATTATATCTAAATGGTTAACGTTGTTGGAATATCATATTTCAAAAAGGACATTGGCATACGTGAACATCTTCCCATAATATATTCCAAAGAATAATTTATCCAAATAACTAATTGAGCAAACTTTTGGTAAATGATATTTATGAAAAATCAATGACTTCACCTTGTGTTGAGTATTATGTGAATTGTTAAGTAGTTGCTTTAATTAGAAAATTAGACACAAATAATAAAATAATACTAAAAGAGTACTTTGTTTCAAGTAGGGCTGGCAATATATACTTTATCCGCAGGTATCCAATCCGTTCGGGTAGGGTTGTTTACTCGATCCGCTGCGGGATAGGGTAGGGTGCAGTGCGAGTTTGTTTGCGGCGGATAAGATAGGGTACGGATTTAGGGTGCACTCCTAATATATTATATAATATATCTGTAAAAGTTATGTATATAGTGAAAAAAATGAGTGTTGAATCTACAATCTTTCTCTTATAAAAAATTTAAAATAACCAAGAAACTAGTTGATGATTATATTATTTGTAATTTTAAGTTAAAATTTTTTAAGATTTTATTGTTTTTAATTTTAATTTGAACTTAGTTTTTTATTTTCTATTTTATTAATATGTATGGAATTTGAAAGGTTGAATTTTATATTTGTTTAATTTTTTTTATTTTTCTGTGGGTAGATCAGATAGGATAGGGTCTAGAACTTTAGGGTGCGAGTAGGGTTAGGGTTAAAAAATTCTCAACCTATAAATAAAATAGTGTAGAATTTTAAAAAATTTTCAACTCGCGGATAGAATTAAAGTAGAGTTTAAACTCTACCTTACCCTATCTATTGGCATTCCTACCAAGGACCAATGGATTGAAATTCTAATGCTTTAATAAAAAAACTTTAAATAGAAATTAGAATTTTTATGAGTATAAATCATGTCTAAAACAGTTAATAGACTCTCTTATTTATTCTCATTTTTTTTTTTGGAAAAAATCTTAGACATGTGAGACTTTAGCCCTTTTGGGCTGTTCTTAATGCCTCTAACCGTATTAGATTAATTTTAATAATAATGTAAGAAATAAGTTGATAGATTAGGTTGCTATAAATATTTTTAGATATTGATAAAATTTTGGAATAATAATTAGTTATTAAATTTTATAGTATTTTTTAAAATTTAAAAAATAGGACAATACATCTTTATATATTGATAATATGTCTTTTACGAATCATTTCATCCTCAAAATTTTAAAAAATATCATAAAATTTAATAATTAAGTGTTACACTAAAATTTGATTAATATCTAAAAAAAGTAGTCTTAATTTGCACCCTTCTTCTATTTGCTAGAACTAAATTGAAACAAATAATAATAATAATAATAATAATAATAATAATAATAATAATATAAAAGCCAGAATGTGGGGCTTCCCCGTCCATAGAGATTCACCTTCTTTTGATAATTATTATATAATAATTAATAAGAATAGACACAGACATTTGCATATTATTATTGTAGTACAATTTTGATCAAATTGAGCAAGAAGAAGAGTCATCTGGTTCTTACATCTGCCAAATATATTTCAATAAAGAGAAACAAAAACTGCAAGGACTGAGAATATGTCTCCCATGCAATTGAAAAATAAAAAAATAAAATAATTTTTGTTTTTTTTACAGAAATTTTGAATCTATGTTACTTTGGACCAAGTCACATCCTTCTCGAATCTATAGGAAATCAGACCAGAAAGAAAAAGCAAAGTTAAAGAAAAAGCAGCAAACAGAGATTGCTCCTTTGCTTATTTGGCTTTTTTTCAGATACCTTAATTTTTGCAGCCTCTCAATTAATTTGTATTAATCATTTGTTTAGGATTTGCACAAGATATGCCTTCAGCCCTTAATTAACTAACCAAAAGCTTATGAAAGCATAAGAAAAATTATCAAAGTAGCATATATTTAGAATTCGATTTCTATGTTTTATTAATGTAAGAGACATTTAATTTGGTATTGTTAAATAGATATAATTGGTTTTCCTTTGAGATACTCAGCATAAAACTTAACTAATTTTATTTAAAAAATTATTGAAAGTCTTTTAAATTATTCTCTGAAATTTTAAATAATAAAGTTTTAATTTTTAATATTTTAAAAAATAACATATATTTAAATTTTTTATTTAAATATTAAGATAATAGTTAAGAAGATAAATTAGTATTTCTAATCATTATTTATTTTATTTATGTGATGCTATCTTATAGGTCCACATGGCACTGAAAAGATAACGCTTGTTATATTAATTATGCATTTATGCAATGATCAAGACAAAATGGAAAGAAAAAGGGATTGTTGTTCACTATATAATCTTCAAATTAGTTAATTAATTAAGGAATTTGCTTTGGTGAACACAAGATATTTAAAATAAGGTGTCGCTAACTAATTTGGATTCATCGATTAGTCAGCTCACTTATTTGTTTAAATAAATATTGGAAGTTTATCACTTTGTGCTTATAATAATTTATTGGCCAATAATAAATTCTTAAAAAAAATTTAGATTTGCGATAAATTAATTTTTAACCTGTCATATGGAAAATCCTATTCGACACCAAAAAAAATAGGGTACCGCCAAAAGAAGGAATGCCCAAAATATGAAGCTTAATTAATAATTATATTATCATGCATGGAAATGGAGTATGCCTTTTCTTGCATATATTGCTCTCATCATAATCCAAATTGGTTAATATTTTGATATTTATTTTTTTTAACAGTATAGTCCTATCCACAAATTAAATCTCTCATTCTCATTCTCTTTCTCTAGATTTGAGTAAGGAAAAAGTAAATAAATAGACTGTGTTGCTTTCAAAAGTGTTGTCTTTCTCAAGATTCTCACGTGTATGTAAATTTTGTTAAGATAAGGAATGATGATAAGAACATCCACTATTTCTACACATTTCTTGCAAAATTACATGTTTTCTTACTACAACAATTTTGAGGACACAAATAAATTTGCATGCAAAATTTTGGTTACTTCATCATCATCACCTAAGGCCTTAATTTACATAACATCATCATTTAAAGGTACATTCCAAAAAAGGGACAAAAAAAAAAGAAAAAAAAAACATGAGGATCACACTTATATAGTCTTCAAATACTTATATAGCACTAATATATGTAACAAAGTGACAACACTATCTTATAATAGAAACATATGATGAAATTCTTCCACAGAGATAATAATAGAAAAAAATTCAAGGGTTTTTCTTGTATGATTTTTTCCTCACACAAATTGTGGAGCACAACATTTCTCACTCAAGCTTGTGTTGGCGGCTGTCTATATTTCACTGCTCTCCTAAAAAAAATATAAAAAAATAAATTATTGAATATTCATTGAACACTTAATTATATGAATTCAAGAAATAATAATAATAATAATAATAATAATAATAATAAATTTAAGATAAATATGTTTCATGTAATGACATATCAGAATATTTCAAACAAGTATATTAATCTTACCCCTATTGTTAAAATTTGTCTAGTTATTTCTGATAATAAAATATACATTTTTATTTAGAATGCCACTACTTTATAAATATACATAATAGGATAGAACTAAAATAGTATATAGTGTAATAATAATCATTAAATTGGGTCCTCAAATCTACAGTTTCTTTGAACCGAGGCTTGAATTGAATTGGGTTATGCTCAGTGCAAATGGGGCTAAAAGTAGCTCATGATCCTCCAATAAATTAATTAAGCTTTCCATAGAAAGAAAAAGGGGAACCTCCTAATAATTTTTCCCCACTCCAATAACTAAAGTGGTACAGTTATTCACCCAATGTCTTTTTTTTTTTTTCCTAATTTTTTTTCGGTTTCTCATGAAAATAAGAGAAAGATTGTTCGTTAAAGAAGCTTTTGATAAAGAAGTGAAAATTATCACTCTTTTGAGTTTTGACTGTTTCAAGTGTGAGTCCATTATGTTCCCCATTTAGCCAAGTAGAAAGTGACATGATATATTATGCTTATTAGTCCTAATTGAATAAAATCTAGTTGATTTCGAGATTTTAAATTCTTGTGATTTTAACCTCTATTGAACACACTAAAATCATGTTTCTAGCATGAAAATTAATTTGACACAACCAAATTCAAAATGAAGCTTAGAAACACCACATCTAGTAGTAATAGTAGTTATGTATGTTCATGGAAAAATAATGGTTTATATTTTAGTTTTGGTTTTATAATTTTTTTTTGTTTCTTTAAATTTTAAAATAGAGTTTAATTTTGATGCATTTTAAAGAGTTTTACACGGTTATTCAATTAAATTCATGTGTTTAGATATTTTTTAAATAAACAATTTAAAACTAATTATTTTTAAGGGTATAACAATGTAGATAATTAAATAAATGTATAAAATTATTTTACGTGTATAAAAATTAAATTCTATAAAATATATGTTTTTTTTTTCTCTAACTAGATACACAGTGTTTTAACATATCACTTAAATATTTAACATAAGAAATTAAGGGTTTAACTAACATGTGTCTTAAAATAAATTTATCATCAGTAAAAAAATTTAAATATTTTTATTTAATAAATATAAAATAAATACATTAAAAACTTAAATTTCAATAAAAAATTTTCTTGATTTGTAATATTAAGATAAGATAGATAAACCCAAAAACTAATTATAGAGACCTAAAATTAAAATATTTTAAATCTTAAGCAAACCGAAACAAAAAGTTATTAATTTTGTATGTCAAGACAACATTAAACAAAAAACCAAATAGGAAAGAAAGAAGTTCAAAGTTCAAACCCCATCCCAAGATGAATTTACCTTACTATGATCCTACATTATTACTCTATCTTTCACCCACAATTTTCTAATCACATTTCATGTAAGAAAGCATGCAGATTAAAAGAAGAAGTAGAAGAAAAAGAAAGAAAAATTAAAGTATATGATTTTGTATGTATATGAATGAAACTCAAACCTGTTGTGAATTGGATCAGGTCCATTAGGAACTCTTCTCTTGCTTACAAAGATCATTTCAGATTTTGAATGCCTCTTCATCATACTAACCAACTTTAACTGCTTTGACATCGCATTCACTCTCAATGGAACTACCATAACCGTCTTCTTCGCTTGTCGATGAAGACGGTTAGCCGATATTGCTGTTAGCATCAACCATGTAACTAATATGAATCCCAAAATTCCAAGAATCAACCTTCCCCTGCCTACACCACCACTACCCATATTTATTTTTTCTCAATTTTCTTTTTCTTTTCTCTTCTCTTATGACTCTTTACTAAGTGGCAATATCTTGCAACTAAAGAAGCTTAAGAACAACAACAATAATATCATCTTGGCATTGATGATCACTAGCTACAACAATGATAATTAAAGAAAGAAAAGAAACAGAGAATTATATAGGAAAGGAGTAAGGACAAAATAATGAATTGGTTCCTAACTTGGCGGGCTTGGAGTGAATGACCCTATTTAAAAGCAGACATAGAAGAGAAAGAGAAAGAGAAAGAGAAAGAGAAAGGGAGAAGAGAGAGCATGGCCAAACATATAAAGGGTTTTTGTGAATCACAAAAGTTAGTTATTTAAGAGTCTCTTTAAGCTTGGTAGAGATAAAAAAAAATTTGATAAATGTTAAGTGTAAAACAATTTTATACGTGCATCTAATTATAAAAAAATAAGTTAATAGAAATAATTATTTTTTATATTGACAACTTGAATAGTCATCCTGAAAAACTAATAGAATGAACAATTACGTAAAGGTAAATATTCGCATGCAGATGTCTTTGTATGAAATTGAACGTTGAAAGCTGTTAGAGAATAGTTTAGTCAAATATATCAAATTATTTAACGATTTTTTACCAATAACTTCACATAAAAACAATCACATGTAAATTTTTATCTTATGTAAAATGTGTTACATTATCAACGCATTAAAATTAAATTATAAAAAAAAAAGAAAAAAAAAAGGGGTGTGCATTTTCATGCAACTAAACTAAGAAAGTGGATCTATCCATCTATCTATGTATCTTACTCTCTCTACAAACACTGTTTTGTACTTTGTAGGAATGCAAAAAGCTTTGGCTAGTTGTGTGTGAACTGTGAAGAATTATTTCTTTTTTGATTGAATGAATGAAAACCTGATTCAGAAAGATTCATGTTATATATTGTAGTTTCTCTCTTCAGGATCTACACTCAGAGAAAAAGTAAAGTAAACCAGAGTTACTTTGAACGGAGTAACCAGAATTCTTCCACTGTAATCAAACTTCAGAAATTATCTAAGTTTGTGGAGTTTAGACAAAATTGAATTAGAAGTTCAACTTATGAATTTAGAGACTTTTTTCAAAAGAAAAAAGCTCAAAGTAGTAAAGTTAAGAGTTACTCCTAAAATACATGTTGAAATATAAAATATATATTGAAAATAAATTAAATAATACATATATTTATATATAAATATATAGTGGCTAATTTTTGTTATACACGTAATATTTTTATTATTAGAATGTGTGTTTAACCAATGAATACTAATACGTTTTGAAAAAATAACGGATGCAGTACCTCTTAAAAAGTAACTTGCTATTAGAAGTAACAAACCTATTAGTAGTAGGTTTTGCCGTTTTGGGCTTTTATTTTCTTAAAAATTATAATCTTACAAAAAAATAGTTACCTAATTAATAGATTATTCTTTTAGATTTGAATTACTGATATAAAATATAACAAAAGAAAATTAAATTTTGTTTAATTAATAAAAGGTATAATATTTTTATTTAATAAAAGTGTTTAAAGATGAGCCGTTTATAATTGAATCTTATTTTAAAAACTAAAAGTAAGTTAATTTAAGAATTTGATATATTGTGCCATTCATTTCTCTATTTTTTTTTTCTAACAAAAGAAAATTCAATTGGATGTTAAATATTACTAAAATATAAAATATTGGTGACAATAAGAATCAAATTTCCTTGAATTCCGTTATGATGTATATTGGACAATAGACATTTTTAATGTGTAAGTCTCCATTCATCAAGTTGCCAACAATTCAAATACCATCTAACCAAATTGTTGTTCAAAGAATCTTAAGAAAAACTAATTTAATGTATTTGGTGCCAACTAATTTTGTTTGATAAAAATTCAAAAGCTACCCAGGAAGATTGGGGAATGTATTGTGCAGAGTGGGACACAAGAATTTGAGGCATATATATATATGACACATTAAAATATTTAATTTCTTGTATATAGGCAACGCGCATTCCTGTCTCAATAAATCTAAGACATATAATTACTACCCAAAAGGGCAAAAAAAATTGTAAGAAAAATGATCACAATATAAGTTGTCCACGTGAAATATGACTATGTCGTTTAACATGATCAATAAAAACACGAAAACATAATTATGAAAGTGAGATTAAAAACCTAACATGAATCATATTTACAATTTTGGACTAAATATTTATATTCTAAGAATTGAAACGACTAATATAACAATTTAAAAGGCTAAAGCTAATCTTTATTCTCTAGTAAAGATTTTTTGTTTTTGCACTCGTGAGGGTTTATCAAAGCAAACACAATAATGTTACATAAAGAACTTTTTTTTGTGCAATTAAGACTTAAAAAAGTTTCAAATGAAAATTTCCTAAACCTTAATTATACAGTTGTGAAAATAAAAGTTTAAACAATTTTCTTGGACAACTAAACAAAAAAGGCAAGAGAGCAGTGTGTGATTGAAAAATTTATCTCGAAACATGTGTCTACTATGTTGTGTTAGAGATAATAAAGAACCGGGGCCATGAGTCTTATTCATGTGCAACAATTTAGGATGAGAAAGAAACTAATGTGTTGGTGGGATTTTGTGCAATAATAGTATATACATGATTTCTTTCATTACTAAAGAAGACAAAAGTCATTGCTGTTGCTGCTAGTTCCATTCAAGATAACATTTTCTTTTTGGCTGTGTCTATAGTTATTGAAATAAACTTTTGATTAAATATTAGAGTGAGTATTAACACTAATATTTTGATATTATCACTCCAATGTTTAACATATTCATACAAAAAAAAAATGCAACAGAAGAATATATCTGACAGTGATAATATCCATTTCTTAAATATTATATCCTTACTTCTAATTCTCAAATTATAAGTGAACTTGGTTTTTTGAGATGAACGATTACAATATTATATATACTCATCTCAAAAATAAATTCACATATTGTTATTCAGTGGTACAAAATTTTTTTAAGCAGTATCCATCCATGGATTAAAATTTTGTATAGCTTTTATGTTGTTTGTTTGAGAATTAGCAGCACCAAAACCTAAATCCTTTTGATCCCACATTGATGGATTAGACATTCTACTGCAATTCTATAATTTGAAGGAGTCATCTCCTCTTCTTTTGAGCCCATGTTGGTCCGTAAATCGCCAAGAGAGTCCGGCCAAATCGCCTATCGGTTATCTGTAGTTCCAGACAACCACTTAACAGCTCAAACTATGGCCATAACATTAATATTTGCAACTAATGTATAATCCAAAATATATAAGGGATTCTCTTTATAACTGCTATTGGTTTCTACTACTTGTAATAAAACTTTTCAGCTCCAGACATATATCTATGGTAACATGTTTATTACCCTCTCCATTCTCTATTATCAGTTATTGTCACATTTATATCTGGATCAATAAGTCAACGGATAGATTGTTCAGATATATTGATCCAAGAATGTAGCAAAAAGAGGCGGTAACATGTTTGGGCGCCATTATTTTGATAAAAAAAAGATCTTTTTTCAATGAAAAAAGATCTTTTTTTTATTTTTTAGTGTGTTTGGCAAATTTTGAATAGTAAAAGTAAAAGTATTAGAAAAATCAGAAAAACATCTTTTTTGAGAAGCTGTAATTTACATATTTTTTTAAAAGATCTTTTTTCCTTAAAAAAAGATGTTTTTCATGTAATAAATAAACAAAAAAATACTTTTATATTATTATATCCAAACATAATTGATAGATAAAAAGATCTTTTTGCATGAGATACCCAAACATAAAATTACTTTTACTTTTTCATAAGATCTTTTAAAAAAAGATAATTCGAAAAAAGATCTTTTCTTAAAAGCTCACCCAAACAAGCCCTAATTAGGGTTTATTGCCTACAAGGAGAGTCCCTAACATTTCATGTTATGCATACACAAGTACCATTGGTTACTTGAATTACCTTTACAAGGCACCCGCATGAATCCAACATGTCGGTTTTTAAAGGATACTCAACAACCTGGATCAGATAACATGGCAATTCAATAGAAACTTAGCAAGTGAAAGATTGTTTGGACCAAGAATAAGAAAAGCAAGAAACTGCTACATACAATAAAAGTGTCTTCTCCAACCAAGGATGACTCTGAAATTTGCCTCATGAGCACCCCATAGTCAACTTGTGTGTACGGAGGGGTAACACTGATGTAATCAAATGGGCCACTGTTTCCTGCATGCAATAAATTTTGAATTTACAACTGCGGGAATGGTTTAAATTGGCAGGATTTATAATTTATGCATCAAACAGAATTGAAAGGAAAAAGATGCACATGCCTACAAATTGATCTGCCCGTTCAAAGAATTTTTCGACACGGACAGTATGTATGATTGAGGCATCAAGGAATCCAGTCGCCTCTAAATTTAGACGCAAAACATCCGATACAACCCATGGATCCATTTCCACAAAATGCACCTGAAATTCAGTTTGTATCATCGAAACAATAGACTTCAAGCAAAACACAAATACAAACGTAGGCAGAAATTAGCAATCAAATTCTTAAAACTCCTTTCCATCACCATGACCTTGATGAAATCTTTCAAGAGATTACACTTAAAAGTTTTTGTAGAATTAACAATACATAGTGAAATGCTCGTAAAAAACATAAGTACCTCGGAACATCCTCGGCTGAGAGCTTCAATTCCAACAGAACCTGTACCACTATACAAGTCTAACCAGCGCCCTGGTCTCAATGATGCAGGACAGCCACCAGCCGCCTTTGAATTATTAAACAAAATTATAAAAAAAAATTTCATTTTATTGTTATTATGGAAAAAAACAGAATTATCAGTGTAAACATGGAATTTGCACTATCAAATTATAAGGAATATATACTGCATATCAACTTCCAATACGCAAACTAGTACCTGTAATATATCAAATGCTGCACCTTTTACCACTTCCATCATGGGGCGCACATCCATGCCCTTTGGTGAGAGCAGCTTCGTTCTTCGAGCCGTCCCTCCAAGAACCTATCTTGCCATATAAATCAAAGATTAAAATTTTCAATTAGTAAAGATAAGTTGACAACAAGCTTCAAAGATTATCTCAAAATAAATAGATGTGGCAACCTTGAAAATTAAGAAGTTTAAGGCAAACCTATATTCATAAGAGAAATAGAATACAGTTAAAGAGTGTATTGATGAAATCATCATTAGATTTAGCTCCATAGGCATCATCACTTTCATCTTCTAATGAGTGGAAAAATATTTCTACTGTAGATTTTAGAATGAGTTAATCACTAAAGGAGGAAAAAACCCATAGATCCTAGGTTTTAAGTTTGGAACTACAATGTGTCAATTCCTCTTAACCTTCGAAAATAAAAAATGATTAATAGTTAGGAAAAATAATTATGAGCTCATAAAGAAGAAAAGTGTTAGAATGTACTAATGATAAAACCTCAAATATATCTATCATCTTTAATCTTATAGGTAATGCTTCATCATATACATAAGAAGCAACCATCCTAAATGATGTTGGGAATGCAAAGACTGCAGAATACAATGGAATAAGCTCCTCAAAAGTGCAGGGTACACTTTACTTACTATTCCTTTGGGTGGTTGTTTGCAAGTTGGGATTTTGGAGATGAAGGAATGGTCCGCACTTCATAGAGTAAAAATTGAAAATTTAACAGGCAAGCCTTTTCTTTTCGCATTTCCTCCAAAACCCCGAGCCACAAACAACCTAAGGGAGCTTCTGCAGTACCCTTACAAACTTCAAGGGTACTGGTACCCTTATTGAAAATTATTAGTACCCTAATTTTCGAAGTCCCTATTGTACCACCAGCATCCAAGTTCTATCACCAGAAATCTGACCAACCCAACAGAAGTGCTATCAAGGGAGTAAAGGTTTCCCATCTAAATTCTTTTTCCATTCCTAGTACTAAATTACAAGTACCTATATATTAACAATGGAACCAAAGAGAACCCCCTTAGTTTAGTTGCTTACTTAAAAAGCAAAAGCAACCTTGCAGCATCTATATGAACTTACAATTCAGCAGTGAACTCCCTTAGGAGGTGCCTTGCTAGTAAAATACTTTTACATTCCTGAGAATTTTACCTTAAAACAACTTTCCGAAGTAAGATTTCTAGTGTAAAATTCCGTCATAGAATTCTAAATCACTATGAATGATTATCAATTTGCACTTTGCACTTGAAAGAAGCGAGGCTAAAATTAAGAGTTACCTGAAGCAACTTATGTGTAGTCCTTGGAGGCTTAGCTTCCTCTGCTGAATCTTCTTTCACTTGCTTCCCTCTCTTCATCTTAGGTTGCTCCTTTCTCCTCTTTGACTAAACAGTGGCATTAATTATAACAAAACCAAAATGAACTATAAATGAATAATATGCAGTAATTTTCACACAATACAGAAAATTCAGAAAGCTTTGTTGTGAAATTGACACAGAATTATAAGCATTGGAACCTTGGAAGACGGTTGAGAAAAGTAGTCATCAGCATCAACATCGTAACCATACTTCTCAAGTAAGATTTTTTTATCTTTACTGGCCAATCCATTTTTCGATTCTGCAAACACACACACGATTCCATTAATTTAAGGAACATTAAACCAAATATATATAAAAAAAAAATTATTTGTAATTAGGAAAAGATGAACATACTAGTGTAAGATGAGACTATGAGAGAGAGGGGTCGAATATTGGTGCGAGAAGAAGAGAAAGTGAAGAGATGAGGAAAAGGAGAAGAATTTGATGATGATGAACCAAGATTTGTTTTGGTGTTTAGAATGAGAGGTGAGAGTATTGAAAGTGAAGAACAAGAAGAAGAAGAAGAAACCGCCATTGCCGGAGAATGAAAGAAGGTGAAGAGTGTGTTTGAAAGAGTGAGGATTTTTTGTTTTTTTGTTTTTTTTTTTTATTAGTAAATAATAACGAAAAAAATAAAAGAAAGTAGAAATTGTTGAGGTTGCTAAATGCTAAGAATTTGAAGGATGAAGGCTCTGTACTCTAGTGTTAATCTGAAAACCCAGAATTGAGTTAGGAAAGGATATAAAACGATCTCAAACTGAAAAATTGCTCTTACACTCCTTCAAATTTGTCAAAATTGTTCTATAACGTAAACTTTTTATAAAATTGCAATGTACCCCAACTTTGTATTACAAAACAAAAATCGCTTTTTATTTTTATTATTGAGATTTCAATAATGTTAGGAACCATATGGTTCCAGCCAAAAATCAGCCAAATGTTTTTGGATGAATCTAAAATCTCTACGTGGATGGTGTTTATATTGGTCATTAGGATGTTTTTTTCTTTGTAAATTGGATGGTTCTGAATCTGTTTTCTGATTTATCATGTTTTAGGTATTTGGAAAGGGAAAGAAGGTGAAGAGACCGAAACTAATTGAATCAGTTTTCGTGATTCACGTTGCAATGATACTGAATGTATCTCCTCCTAATTTAAATTTGGTAAAATATTTAATAATCAATATTTTAAATCATAAATAAATAAAACTAATTACTATATTTATAATTAATTAAGTTGTTTCATTCTTGACTGATTTAGAATTGGTTCTATATATTTGTCCTTGAGATTTTGGTGGTGTTTTAATCAATGTGGAGAGTTAGTATTTTTTTTTTTTTTTTTTGTATGGATGCCTCCACGTTGAGGGTGAGATTTGTGGTTTTTTATTTTTATTTTTTTATACCATTGTGGTGAGGGTTAGATTTGTATTTTAGTGTTGAAAAAATTGTAAACATGTCCTCTGATTTGTTTGAAAACAAAAAAAAAAATTTCACCACAAATCGAATCCTTTGATTTGTGTACTATGTAAATCTGACCCTCCAATTTTTTAAATTTAAAGGTCCGATTTGTTATTTAAAATAAAATAAAAAATTTTAAATTCATATAAAAAAAACATACCAATTAATCATGATACTTAATTATACATCATTTTTTTTATTTCTAAAAAAATTAGCCAACAAAAATACCTAACTTTTTTTTAATTTTATATATTTAAGACTTTAAGAATAAATATATAATTCAATTCTTGTCTATTTTTACAAAAGATAAAACAATTTCTATATAAAAAAATAAAAAAGATACACTCCGATCTTCAACTTTTTTATTTTGAGACAAAACGATCTCTCTATTAAAAAATTTGTTTTTTTTTTTATTTCTAAAAAAATTAGCCAACAAAAATACCTAACTTTTTTTAAATTTTATATATTTAAGACTTTAAGAATAAATATATAATTCAATTCTTGTCTATTTTTACAAAAGATAAAACAATTTCTATATAAAAAAATAAAAAAGATACACTCCGATCTTCAACTTTTTTATTTTGAGACAATACGATCTCTCTATTAAAAAATCTGTTTAATAAGGATAAATATTCTATTTAGCTCTTGATCTTTTCTCCGTGAGACATAGCGTACTTTAATCATTCTTAAACCTCAACCAAATCTCATTCATTAAAAAAAATGGACAGATCGACCCTACTACCGGATGATAAAATGTTGCCGCTGACGTGTCAGATAACAGTGCCATGTGTTATTCCCAAATAGTTGCAGGGACTAAAAATCTTCTACATGTCCCTCCTTCTTCTTCCTTCTCCTCCTCTTTCTCCTCCTCCTCATTTTTTTTCAAATTCCAACCTTTGTGCCTTTGTTTCTCTGTGAATAAATGCACCTCTTTATTTTTTTCCTTCAAAGTCTTCTTTCCTTCACTCACTTATTTCCAATTTCTTTCACAAAAACACCACTGAGCTTCCATTTCTTCATCAATGGTGGATACCACTGAACTTTCATTTCTTCAACAATGACAAATTCTACTATCACCCATTTCACAACCACTAAACCTCATTCTCCATTCACCTCAAGAATCCACCATCCAAAATCTTCTACCACCATCACCAAAAAAGATAAATTTATAGTACCTAATAATCGATAAAAATTTCAAGCGGGTCAAATTGAACCATCTATATAATATATCACGTCACACACATAAAAATTTAAACTTTCATTTGATTAGTAGCAAAAAATAAATCTAGAAATCGTAAATGAAGAAGCTAATAACTTTGAGTTTTTCGATGAGATTGGCGACGATAGAGGTGGCTTCGAAGAGGATGGAGGAGGTGTCGACGCCGTCAAGGGAGAAGTTGGTGGAGATTTTGAGGCACTTTATCGTTTTTCTCTTTGTTCTCTACTGCTTACTAGTGAACTGAACAAGAAGAAAAAGGGATAGGGAGGGAGTTTTTAGTCCCTGCAATTATTTGGGGGTGACACGTGACATTGTTACCTGATACATCAACAGCAATTTTTTGTCATCTAGTAGCAGGGGTCAATCTGTTCATTTTTCTTAATAGATGGGGCCTGATTGAGGTTTAAGAATGATTAAGGTACATTATATCTCACGAAAAAAAAGTCAAAGACCGGATAGGGTATTTACTTGTTTAATAATAACAAAAATTAGTTTTATGGAGTTTTATTTGTAATTTGTGGGGTTTTAAACTCCCACAAACTATTAATAAAGTTGTTTTTGAAAAATTTATTCATCAGGTTAGATGGAGAAAGACCATTGACAAAAATGATGTCGTAAAAAAAGATAATTGCAGTATGGTTACAAAATAGAAATAATAGATGTAAAAATGATAATGATGAGAATGAAAAAGACGATGGTAATGGTAGTCATAGCTAGTCATATCATTGAATAGAATTTTGTGGGAATTTAAAATTCTCACAAAATACAAATAAAACCCCATACAAATAATTACCGCTACTATTTAACAAAATTTTTAACGAACGGGTCATATTATCCCAAAATAAAAAGTTAAATAAAAATCACTTTATCCTTCATAAAAATAGACATAGACCAAATTAAGTCTTTATTCTATTTTTAACATTATTATTTTCTTTTTTTTTAATGAATTTTTTAACAAAAAATTATTTCATTGTAAGAGAATATATTACAAAAAAGCAAAAAAGCCCTTCGGGATTTATAAAATTAGATAGAATATGATTTTTCCAACAAAACCACAAATAAAAATAGAACCAAATCTAAAAGAAAAAATCGACTAATACAAATAAAAAATATAAAACAATAAGATTAAATTATTTTATTAGTTTTAATAATTTTACTAATTTTTTAACAATATTTTTATTGTCTAAAAAATTATAATTAATTTTTTATATTAGATAAAAAAATTTTATTAGATTCTTACTAGCTGAACATACTAATTTAAAATAATTACTTTTATAATATTTTGTAATTTATCCCATACTAAATACAAAAATAAATATTTCAAAAAAAATCATATTTTTTAACAAAAGCTAGTTAAAAAGAACTTAATTAATTTTTTTTATCTAATATAGGAGTATAATTACAAATTTTTAAACTATAAAAATTTAATGAAAATATAATGACTAACAGAATAATTAAATCAAACGACAATTCCTAAAATTAAAAGAAAAAGAAAATAAAAATTAGAATTTAATTTTGTTCGGTGGGTCGGTTACCGGACGGTTTGGATTGCGATCCGGGATGATGGTAGGGGCTCGTCAGGTCGTGGACTGCCGGTCGAGGGGTGCGAGGTCCCGATGTCCCGTGTTCTTCGTAGAGAGAGGGGGGTGCCACCTGCAAAGACACTCCGACGCTCTTGTCAGTAAATGTGCAGGCAGAAAGGGTAGTGTGATATGTGACGTACCTTGGGGGAAGAGCAAGTCTTCCCCTTATATACCTGTCAGAGGTGGGCCCGTCCAGAATAGGCCCATGTTCCTAGGGACGTTGTCCCCCAGCTGCACATGAGCTGTCCTGGACGCGTGTCCGGGTCAGTTTGCGGGGCGTCTATCCGGATCGGGCGGTGTTTGGGTCGGCCCGGCCCGTGGAGGTTCTGGGCCAGGCCGTAACAGCCAGTGCCCCCGACGCGCCAGTGATGGTCGTGAGGGACATTGGTGGCGCGTGATTTCTTTGTTCGTGTGTTGTTGTCGGGTCGGCTGACCGTGGGAGGGACGTGCCCCCTGCGCGCGTGTCTCTTGGTTGCTGGGGCGACCGTTTTGTCGCTTCGTTCTTCGCGCTGAGCATTAAATGCTCATAATGGGTTACGAAAAACCCCGCGCGCAAAGACCATTATACCCCTGGCCTTTTCGCGCTTTATGCAGCGGTTTTTAAACAGTTTCTTATTTCCTTTGCTCCCACTTTCGCTATTCCTATTTTCTTCTCTCCCTGATATCCAAACCTTCTTATTCGAGCGTCTCTGTGCCTCTTCCTTCACTTTCCAGTTCCTACAATCAATTCAGGTAATTCTAGAATCCTTCTCTTTTCTGTTTCGTTCTCACATGCTTGTTGTATGTATTTGTGTTGCCATTTTTGCTGTTGTGTGGCCATTTGATGCTAGGTAGATGTGTTGCGGGAGGGGTACCATTCTTGGGTAGGTTTCTAGGTGATTTGTGCGATTGGTATAGCTCTTAGCCGTATTTGGTCATGATTGAGTAGAAAGGGTATAGTTTCTTGGGTTTTCCCCGGACTCCCGACCTCGTAGACTAACGGAATGGTACCCCGCTGTAGGTATGCCTCGTGTCGTCTCCCGGGCTTCCCCTTCCGCGGCGAGCTATGATCCGTACGCTTGGGTAACCTCGGATGTAAAGGATTCGCCAAACCAGATGGATCTGGCGGAGTTGACGGAGTTCCGGCAAGCCGGGTACTTGTGCGGGGGAACAGACGAAGAGGCCAATTATGAGACCTCCGTGCCTGCCCCCCATGAGCGGCTGTACGAGATCAATCTTCACTCTCCCCGAATCGCCGACTGGATTTGGTTTTACAAATCCATGTTCACCCAGGTCAGGGTTCGCCTTCCTTTTTCCGAATTCCAGATGTCGCTCTTGAATCGGATATCCGTGTCACCGTCACAGCTCCATCCGAACAGCTGGGCTTCTATCCGCTGTTTTGAGATGGTTTGCGAGTATCTCGAGCTGCCGGTGTCGGTGGATGTCTTCCTTTTCTTCTTCAACCTTACCAACTCTTCCAAACAAGGGAAAGCGAGGAAAGGGTTCCTCTCTTTCCGGTCTGCCCAGGATAGGAGAATATTTGGTCTGTTCGAGGACTCTTACCATGGGTTTAAAGATAAGTTCTTCAAAGTCCGTCCCGTTAAAGGTCGCCACCCCTTTTGGTTGTTCTTGGAGGGGGAACGCCTCATCCCCACTTACTGGAGTTTTGGGGCGGGGTCGAATCCTTTTATTAAGGTAACGTATAAGAGGATGTCCTCGGTAGATAAGAAAATAGCCGATGTGCTATTTGCTCTTTTTGAAAAGAACCCCGTGAATCCTCATCTCCTCATGGGTGAACGGGAGGCCGCCAGGAGCTATATCCGTGAGTCGTCTTGTTTTGTATTTTTTGTGTTGTTTATTATTGTTTGCTTTACGCGATCTAACGACTGATGTGTTTGTTTGTTTGCTGCAGTGGAGATGTCTGCTACAGTGACGGGTCTTGAGAACCTGATAAAGACCTTCTTCGAAGAAAGCGATGACGAGAAAGCCGAGGAGAAGGATGCCGGGAACTCGGTTGTCCCTTCTGGGGAGAAGGAGGACCAGACTGTGCCCCCTCCCCAGGATACTGATATGTCGGGTAAGAACCCAGAGGGGGCGCAGGCTTCTCCCCCTCCCGAGGTCATCGTTGGCGGGCACTCGCCCTCTGCCCCTCAGGAAGATGACGATGTGGAACTCATCCACACCCCTAAGAGGCGGAGGGCGTCTTCGAGCCCGGAGGGGACTCTCACCATCATGGAGAGAAATTTCGATGCCACAACCTTTATCGACTCGCAGCTGATCCCTGGGACAGAGGAGCATTTCCATGGAACCGACCTGGCCGGGCAGGCGAGATGGATGTATCGGACTTTGCTCCGGGGGGCCGTGATAGCTCGAAAGGCTGAGTTCGAGCTATCGGGAATGCAGGCCCTCCAGAGGAAGCTCGAGTCCTCTGCCAAGGCGAACAACGACTTCAAGATGCAGGTTGAGCTATTCCAGAGCCAATTGTCTGAGATGGGGGAGACTCAAGGCATCCGAGGAAAGGGCGACATCCGCCGAGGAAAAATTGAAGGCTTCCGACGAGACGGTGGCCCGTTTAGCTGAGCGGGAGATGACCTTGGAGAGCCAGCTGAATGCCGCTCAGGGTCGGGTAGCGGTCTTGGAGAAAGAGCGTGACCAGGCCGTGTCGTCGGCTAAAGCCGCTAAGGTCAAGGTCGAGGGGCTCCGGAGGAAGCTGAAAGCAACCAAAGAGCAAGGGAAGAGTGCGATTTCTATGACTGAAGATGCTCTGAAAGCCCAAGTGAGGATCGTGGCTCCCGACTTCGACATATCGGCTATTGGGGTCTTCAAAATGATCCAAGACGGCAAGATTGTCGATATGCCTAGGAAGTGATTTCTTCTAACTTGAACATTTTGATGTAGATTTGTTGAACATTTGTTGCATGTTTTGTAATTTGATACTTCGTTACAGTTATGTTTAGTTGGTCGTTTGGCCGAGTGGCCGTTACTATCTTTCGCCTTTCTCGTCGTATTATTTTTGTTACCGTCTTTTCGGGGTGGGCTCATTGCTTGTGCCCGTTTTGTCGTTTTTACTTTGGTAACGATTTGGACCGATTTGGTCGTGTTGTCGCCGTGTTAATTATTGCTATGGTCTGTCTGGCTCCCGGGTTGATCAGTCCTGGGCTGCCGTTTTAGGACGCAATCGTGTGAAGCGTGTATTGGGAAGCAACAGATAAGTAGGAGAATATTTTCACAAGTGGGAATTAATCGTCAGCTAGGCAAGCTTGTTAATATGGCAAGTATTCGATAAGAGTAAATAGCTAAAAATGGACTAAAATTTAATCATGTGAACAGAGAGAGCATTCGTGAGTCCGTTAGGCCTCCTGGTCGGCTTGCCCGAGTCAGGAGTAAAACCTTCTCAAGTTACCTGCATTCCATGTTCTAGGGATCTCTTTGCCGTCGAGTCTCTCGAGCTTTTAGGCACCCTTTCCAAGCACTTCTCTAATTCTGTAGGGACCTTCCCAATTTGCCGCCAGCTTTCCTTCTCCAGGGGTCGGCAGACCGACGTCGTTGCGTCGCAGAACGAGGTCTCTTTCCCCAAAATCCCTCCTGAGGACTTTAGCGTTGTAGCGCAGGGCTATTCTTTGTTTCAATGCTGTTTCTGACAAATGGGTCATCTCCCTCGTCTCCTCCACCAGGTCCTTTTCTACCGCTTCGTCCACACCTGCGAGCAGTAGCCGCGGGCTCGGTTCGCCGATTTCGACGGGTATCACGGCGTCGACCCCGTATGTTAAGCGAAAAGGGGTTTCTCCCGTAGCGCTTTGCTCGGTTGTTCGGTAGGACCATAGGACCGAAGCGAGCTCGTCAGCCCAAGCGCCTTTCTTGTTGTCTAGGCGTTTCTTGAGGCCAAACAAGATGACCTTGTTTGCGGACTCCACTTGCCCATTTGTCTGGGGGTGTTCAACTGAGGAAAACTTTTGCTTTACCCCTAGGCCAGTGAGGAACTCTGTGAACTTCTTGTCAGTGAATTGTGTTCCATTATCCGAGATGACGACCTCCAGGATGCCGAACCGGGTTATCACCTGTCTCCACATGAACTTCCTGCAATTGGAGGAAGATATGCTGGCCAGTGGCTCGGCCTCTATCCACTTGGTGTAGTAATCGATGGCCACTATGAGATATTTGACTTGTCCAGGGCCAACCGGGAAAGGTCCTAAAAGGTCGACTCCCCATTGAGCGAAAGGTCTTGTGGTCGTCAAAAGGCTTAACTCGGAGGCCGGCGCCTTGTGGAAGTTCGCGTTTTGTTGACACTTTACGCATTTTTTAACGAATTCTCTTGAGTCTTTCATCATTGACGGCCAGTAATATACAGCTCGGATGAGCTTCCTCGCTAGGGCCTTGCCCCCGATGTGGTGGCCACAGCATCCCTTGTGGACTTCTCTAAGTACGTAGTCCGTCTGGTCGGGGTGCAAGCATTTCAATAGGGGTTGGCTGAGCCCCTTTCTGAATAATTGCCCCTTGTATGATTGCATATCTGGCTGCCTCCCTTCTCAATGTTCTAGCTGTCTTCTCGTCGTCTGGTAATTTGCCGAGCTCCAGGAAGTTTGTGATGGGGTCCAGCCAGGAGGGACTCGCCTCCGTCAAGTGGAGGGCGACCGTTGGCTCTTTCACCATGCCTTGAATGAGAGACCGGTTACCCGTTCCTGGTTTCGTGCTTGCTAGTTTGGACAGGAGGTTCGCCCGTGTATTCCTTTCTCTAGGGACGTGTTGGATCGTGACCTCTTGGAACTGACTTGTCATTTCTTTAACCTTTTCCAAGTATTTTTGCAGGAGGGGGTCCCGGGCATGGTAACTTCCGTTTACTTGCGAGGTGACGACTTGTGAATCACTGCATACTTCGACCTTCGTTGCTCCGACTTCCCGAGCTAGTATTAGTTCGCTTAAGAGAGCTTCATATTCCGCTTGGTTGTTCGACACAGGGAACTTGAACTTGGTCGATTGCTCGTAGATGACTCCTGCTGGGCTTTCTAAGATGACCCCGGCTCCCCCAGACGTTTGGTTGGAGGCCCCGTCCACGTGGAGCCTCCACCGTGTGCCCGTTTCCTCGGGGGGATCACCTGCTACCTCAACCAAAAAGTCTGCCATTGCTTGGGCCTTGATTGCGTGCTGGGGCTCATACTGCAAGTCATATTGGGAGTACTTGGCGAATTGCCTAATCCGTTCTCACGACTATACGGTGGCCCTGGAAGTATTGCCTTAACCTTCGGGAGGAAGTTAGGAGTGTAAACGCCAGTTTTTCCAGTTTGCTGTACCTCAGCTCGGCTCCTTGTAGGGCCCTGCTCACGAAGTAGACCGGCTGCTGAGCTTTCCCTTCTTCTCTTACAAGCACTGCTGCAAGCGCTTCTTCTGTTACTGCCAGGTAGAGGTAGAGTGATTCTCCGGCCTTGGGCTTCCCGAGCACCAGAGGTGCTGCTAGGATCTCCTTGAAGTGGTTGAATGCCTCCTCGCACGCTGGGGTCCATTCGAATGCTATTCCCTTTTTCATCAGATTGAAGAAGGGTAGGGCTTTTGCTGCCAATGCGCCGAGGAAACGGGATAAAGCCGTCAGTCTTCCCGCCAATCGTTGGACATCTTTGATACAACCCGGGCTCTTCATCTGGAGAATCGCCTGGCACTTCTCGGGGTTGGCTTCTACTCCTCTTTGGGTGATCATGAATCCCAGGAACTTTCCAGCTTCCATGACAAAGGCACATTTAAGCGGGTTGAGCCTCATGCCGTGTTGTCGGAGGGAGGCGAATACATTTCCCAGGTCGCTCAAGAGATCGTCGGGTCGTGCAGTTTTTGCGAGGATGTCGTCCACGTAGACTTCCACTGTCCTACCTATGAGCTCACTGAATATCTTGTTCATCAATCTCTGGTATGTGGCGCCAGCATTTTTCAGACCAAATGGCATCACTTTGTAGCAATAGGTCCCCCCGGGCGTTATGAACGTCGTTTTCTCCTCGTCGGGTCGGTGCATCGGTATCTGGTTGTACCCGGAGTAGGCGTCCATGAAGCTCAGATACCGGTACCCCGCTGCTGCGTCGACGAGTGCGTCAATGTTGGGCAGGGGGTAGCAGTCCTTAGGACATGCCTTATTAAGGTCAGAGTAGTCTACACACATTCTCCACCTCCCATTGTGTTTATTCACCAAAACTACGTTCGACAGTCAGGTCGAGTAGTCCATTTTCCGGATGAACCCTGCTTCAAGGAGGCTGGCCGCCTGCTTGGCCACCTCCTCTGCCCTTTCCTGTGACATCTTTCTCTTTTCTCTGGGCCACTGGCTTGGCTTCCGGTTTGACGTCCAGATGGTGTGACATGAGCTGGGGATCTATCCCTGGCATGTCGGCTGGCGTCCAAGCGAAGAGGTCGGCATTGGCTCTGATCATCTCCATCAAAGGCTCCTTTAATTCATGGGGAAGGTTTCTGTTTATGAACGTGAACTTCTCGTCCCCGTCACCGACCCTAAATTTCTCCAAATCCCCTTCCGGCTCGGGTCTGGGCTTGTCTTCTATCCTGGCGTCCAGGTCGGCGAGGAAGACCCCCGATGCTTCTTTGGACTTTTTCCTGAGAGAGAGGCTGGCGTGGTCGCAGGCGACCGTCGTTTCCAAGTCTCCTCTGATGGATCCTACGGATCCGTCATCAGCAACAAACTTCATCACGAGCAGCTTCGTACTAATAGCTGCCCCCAGGTCATTGATGGTTTTTCTCCCCAAGATGATGTTGTAAGCTGTGGAATCTCGTAAGATTACAAAATCGTCCATCACCGTCCTTCGCCTCTGCCCTTGCCCCACGGAGGTCGGGAGAGAGATGATTCCATCCGGTTTGATGAAGTGGTCTCCCAACCCTACCACACCGTGCTGGTGGGTCGCCAGATCGGCATCTCGTAGTCCCAGGGCGTCAAAAACGTTTCGAAACATGATGTTCGAGTCTGCCCCCGTATCAACCAGGATCCGCTTGACAAGGCCGGTTTCAACCCTGGCTGTGATGACCATGGGGGGACTTTCCGGCGCCTCGTCGAACCATTGGTCTTCCGGGCCGAAAGAGATGGATGGGAGTCCCCGGGAACTTCTAGCAGACGAGGAGGAGACCGCGAGGACTTTGGCATCTTTTTTCTGTGCCGATTTCGACCTTGGGGCGGAGTTCCTCGCCGTTACTACGTTCACCACCGTGAGACCGTGGTCGTCTCCCTCTGGTTCTTGGCGTCGTCTTGTCGCCCGGGACCCGTCTTCGCTTTCGCGATCCCGATTGCATCTCCTCGGCTCCCTGATAAGATGGGAGAAGTCGGCAAGTTTTCTGTCCCTGATTGCCTGCTCCAGGGTGTCTTTTAGGTCAAAGCAGTCTTGGGTTTTGTGCCCGTATCCCTTGTGATATTCACAGTAGAGGCTCTTGTCTCCCCCCGTCCTGCCCTTCAGAGGTCGGGGTTTCGTCAGTATCCCCTTCTCTGCTATCTGTTGGTAAACTTCCGTGATCGGTGCCGCGAGGGGGGTGTAATTGGTGAATTTCCCGATTCGGGGGAATGGCTTCGGCACCTTACTTGGGCCGCCGTCCCTGGCGTGTTCCCTTGGTTTTTCTCTGCCTTCGTAGTGCCGGGTTTGGTTGTAGACGGGCTGCCGTTTATTGGCAGCCACGACCCGGCTTACTTCCTCGTCGTTGATATACTCCTTGGCCACGCACTGGATCTCCTGCATTGTCCAGACGGGCTTTGTGGTAAGGTGCTTCCTGAAGTCCTCATTCAGGAGCCCGTTCGTCAAACACAAGCTCGCCACCGAGTCCGTCAGACTATCAATTTCCAAGCATTCGTCGTTGAAACGATCCAAGTATTTCCTGGTCGGTTTCCCGGCTCTCTGGGTCACCCCTAGCAAATTGATCGGGTGCTTGGCTTTGGCGATCCTGGTTGTGAACTGAGCCAGGAAGGCATGGCTGATGTCGGAGAATTGGGTCACCGAGCCCTGTGGGAGGTTATTGAACCACCGTATTGCAGGTCCCGCCAAGGTGACCGGGAAGGCGCGACATCTTACCTCATCTCCTACTCCTTCTAAGTTCATCATGGCCTCAAAGGCCGTTAGGTGCTCTAGGGGTCCTACGTTCCGTCATACCTCATGTCCGTTGGCTTGTCAAAATGTTTTGGTAGCCAGACCTCGAGTATGGAGTGGTGGAATGGGGTGGCCCCTATTATCACGGGTCCCCGAGTATTCGTTCTCCCCTCGTCGTCCTCCCGGCGAGCATCTTCGTCCCCACGGTTTGTGGTACGCCGCCCTTCGCGCTTGGCGTAAATGACAGGGTCATGACGCCTTCTTGCGCACCCTCTCTCCCCAGTGCTTTCTGACTCGACCTGGGGGCTAGGCGTGCGCCGGGAGCGGCTCCTAGAGCGAGAACGAGAGTGACTCCGTTCCGGGGTGCGCTGGTCGCGTTCTCTGTCTGCTAACCGGCGCTCTAAGTCTTGCATTCTATGGCATAGCTCTTGCATTATTCTGGCGTGGTTGTCGCCAGTTCCCCCGAAGGGGCGTCTCTCGTGTGCCTGGGTCGTGTCCTTCAGGGGAGATCTCGGATGTTGTCGGGTTCCCGTCCCGGTGACGTCGCCTCCGGGTACGGCCTCTTGGTAGGATGATATGTGACGTACCTTGGGGGATTAGGCAATTCGCCAAGTACTCCAAAAACCTGATTTGGCTGGTAGGATGATATGTGACGTACCTTGGGGGAAGAGCAAGTCTTCCCCTTATATACCTGTCAGAGGTGGGCCCGTCCGAAATAGGCCCATGTTCCTAGGGACGTTGTCCCCCAGTTGCACATGAGCTGTCCTGGACGCGTGTCCAGGTCGGTTTGCGGGACGTCTATCCGGATCGGGTGGTGTTCGGGTCGGCCTGGCCCGTGGAGGTTCTGGGCCAGGCCTTAACAACTTAAATTTTTACCGTCAATTAATCTAATTTTGCTCTTTAAATAAAATAATACTAAATTTTTTCATAAAAAATTTGGATGGTCGTATCGCATTGTCAAAATCAAACTCCGCCATTATACTCAGGTAATTATTATCCAATTTATACTTACCTTGTTCAAACTCTTATTAATTTAGTCTCTAAATCCATCCTATCAAGTATCAACTCACTCACCAAGCCTATTTATTCAAAAGAAAAATTCTGTGGTATCTATCAATTGTTACCTAACTTTTGCCTAACTTATTTTTTGTAATAAATTTTAAATTTTTAAAAATAATTTATTTTTATATTTTTTAAATTAAATATTAATTTTAACCCTTTTTAATAAATAAACACTATTTTTTAGACACCATAACATTCACCTTATTCAAAATCTGTTTCAACTTTCAAGTAAACCTCACAAGTCACACCAGCTTCCTTACTAAAATCTATTGTCCCACCACAATATAGCATGAAATGCCAAAATAACTAAATTTTTCTTCTACATACTGTTTATTTTTTTAATGATATGATTATTTTATTTAAAATTAACTGATGCTGATTTTATCTTGTCTATATTTTTCTTTTGTATAAAAAAATCAATTTTCTTTATCTATATCCTTTGTTTTAGGAATCGAATGAGTTGATTTCACTGGATTGTGATATAAAGTTTGGACATCAGAAAATCAGTCCAAAACCGTTAACGGCTTGAATTAATAATGGAGATAGTTATGGTAAATGGATTTTAAAAAATTAATAAAATGACTTTCTAAAAATAATTTTCCATAAAAAATAAAATTTATTATATCCAATTAAATTTTGGTAACTTTAAATTTCAAACCATAGTTATTAGAACCGAACTGGTGATCGAATCGATCAGACTACTGGGTTACTGGGTCATTGGTTCAGCCGGTGGGTCACTGGTTGAACCGATTAATCCGGTCCCACATAAGTAAAACATATAAAATAGCTAAAAACTTAAAAATTAACAGTTAAAAAACACATCTCCAATAACATTTTAATAAACATTATGTCTCAAATCCTAAAAATAAGTAGTAATACGAAAATAAACATAAAATTTAGTACTATTGTCTATTAGTCTATTACATGAACAACTCAATTTAACACAATGAAAATAACAATTCATGGATTATATCCAAGGAGTAACTTCAAAGTCTGGATATCTTTCTTCATCTGACAAATAATCTGGAGCTACATCCTGATTGGTTTCATTCTGATTTGTATTTTCCGCAGAAGTATTATTAGCTTCACCATCATCTCGATCATCTTCCAGATTCAATTCATCTAGCATTTCAATAATGTTTCACAAATCATAATCAATAATAAGACAAAATATTTGGTTAAAGCATTACAAAATCATCCCTAACAACAACATACCCAAATCATCTAAAGCTTATTGAAGAGACTTATTTGCAAGATCATTCCGTAAAGCATCAACTTCTTCAGGAGTTAAAAATGGTGGTGAATCTTTCATTATCCATTCCGAATGATCATCAAATGCATCAAGACAAATTGGATCATAACTTTGCTTTCTCATTCGGTTCCTATATTATCAATTAACTTGATTATTCTTATTATGACTAAAAATTTAAAATAATGCCTTCAAGAAAGAATAATAAAAAGTACCTTTGTTGTAGCCTTAAGTTGTAATGAACATAAACAAGATCATTAAGCTTTTGATGCTCTAACCGATTCTTTTTCTTTGAGTGAATGTGTTCGAAAATACTCCAGTTACACTCACAACCTGAAGAACTACAAGTTTACCTCAAAACACGAATTGCTAACTTTTGCAGGTTTGGTGCTCCACATCCATAAGATTCCCACCATTGATCTTAACATAAAAAGAAAATAATCACAATCATAAAAATCAAATCTTAAACATATCACAATCATAAAAAACTAATTTTAATAAAAAATTTACCAGGCATCACTGTGCTTCGCTCACGTATTGCAGACTGTCTCCCAAAGTCTCCTTCAGCATTCTTAAAGATTCTCTTCTCACTTGTCAATTTAGTATTCAAATCAGCATCACCGTAAGCATATCTCTCAATCACATCTAGTAGGCCAGAAATTATTTCTTTGTGCTTGTCAAATTCTGCAGAATTAAATCGAAAAGCTGGATTTAACCAATAACCAGCAGCATGAAGGTTTCTTTTAAGTTGTGAATCCCAACGTGAATCTAAAATCTTCAAATAAGGTTCAACAACCCTCTTTCTTTTTTGAAACCTTTTCACCATGTCTTCCCTAGCCTTATACATAGTTTGATAAAGGAAACCCATTGCAGCTCTATCTTCACTATCCACAATACGCAATACATGAACAAGTGGCTTCGTAAGCTTAATAATATCAGTGCATTGATTCCAAAATTTAGAATCCAAGACTTGATCCACAAACTTTTTTGCTTTGGCTTCTTTAGAGTAAGCTGAACTTGTCCATTCTCTAGATGTCACCATAGCTCTCAATGCATCCTTTTAAGCCAAAATAATTTGCAAACCAATACAATCTAGGAAGCTCCGATTCCAACAACCTTCCAGCAGCAACGTAATTTGCAGCATTATTCGTCACTACATGTACAACATTCTCAGAACCAACAAATAACACAACATCCCTAAGCAACTTAAACAAAGCCTCAGCAGTTTTCGAGATATGAGAAGCATCAACTGACTTTAGAAAAACAGTTCCTTTAGGGCAATAAACCAAGAAATTAATTAAAGTACACCTACAACGATCAGTCTATCCATCAGCCATGATAGTACATCCAGTTTGTTTCCAAATCACACGATAACCTTCAATCATCTTCTTTACATCTTCAACCAATTTACTCAACAAATATCCACGAACTCTTTGGTAATTTGGCCCTTTATACCCTGCACCCATGTTTGCAATAGCATTGATCATCGGCTGATAATAAGCTGAATTAACCACATTGAATGGCAAAGAGGCATCCATCATCCATCTTGCAATAGTAATATCACACTTCTCCACAATTTCTTTGCTTTGGAGAACACTTTTAATACTTGGTTGAGCTCCAGGTGTTGCTGCCGGTGGAAAAAAGGATTGTAATCCCTTGAGTTATTTTCCAACTCCCTTTCTAGAGCTAGGTGCTGGAATTCTTGATGCTTGTTTTTTGTCGCATCTCATTACGTTCAATCTCATCAAATTCCCTTTCAACGTCATCACAAGCACCATAACTTTCTGCATATTCTTCTTGAGTTTTTCTTTTCTTGGTTCGAAGATCTTCAATATTTTGATTGAATTGGTGTCTCACCACAGCTAACACCTTTCGATATGCCTCAATATCTCCGCCTTTTCCAGCCAAATGATTCTTAACCCGGTTAATTCCTCCACCTCTAATAAGCTTCTCGCAATAAATACATACCAGAGCAATTTTTTCTTTATCCAAAACTTGTTTACAATGGCCCCATGCAGGATCAATTTTTCCTCTGTTACTATTTTTTTAGGTTCCAATTGTTGGATCAGGAGTTGATCATTGTTCCTGAGAAGTTGGTATTTCTGATGGTGTATTTGATGAAGCCATCCTAAATTCCTAATCAACCAGGGTCCAGGACTAAATGACTAATCTCCAATAATAATACACAACAACAATCCACTAACTACTAAGAATAATATACAGCAGCAACCAACAATGGATAATCAACAAACTGAACAGAAATAAAAAATAAATCAAGAAACAAGAGAGATCAAACAGAAAAACATGTGGAAGTGTTCATGTTCTCATCTGTCCGCATACAAAAATCAAACAGAAATCAAGGTATCAAACATATGTGAACAACCAACAATCTAAATTCTAACAGAAATCAAACAGAAACCAACATACATAATCAATCTACAATAATCAATTAACTTCAAAAAATTAAAAAATTAAAAATACTTACCTGGACGGCTGGACCCTGGACCTGGAGGGATGGAGCGACGAGTAGAAAAGAGGGAGACCTGAAGCGACGAGCAACGAGGAGGCGACTTGAATGTTCAATCTTCGATGGACCGTGGACGTGCTTCTTGGCGGTGGTGAGTGGCGCACTGCTTTGGATGCGGTGGTGAGGTGAGTGTCGTGCTGGTCGAAGCTAAACGGGGCGACGAGGTGGCTAAAAACCTGAAACTGAAGCAGAGTAGCAGACTCTCTATCTCTCAGTTGTCAGCTCTCATGGAGTCATGGTGCCATGGTGATGGTGGTCTCTCAAACCGTTTGGGAATGGGAAGGAAAAGTGGGAAACAAGGGATGGAGGCTAGGGTTACAGCGTTTCAGCAGCAGCTTTTTTTTTTTAAGAAACGACGTCGTTTCCAGCGCAGAAACAAAAAAAAATCGAACCGGTCCGGGTTAAACGAAACCCGCCGGTTCACCAGTTCTGATCAAACCCAGCCGGTTCAATACGAGTCTTTTCGGTTCGACTCCTTGTTTGGTTAGATGCCTCACCCGGACCGGTTATGGCATCGGTTTGCCGGTTTTTCGGTCCGACCGGTCGGGTCGGTCCGGTTCTGTCTTTATCAATTCAAAACCTTATCAACAACAATAACAATAATAATAATAATAGAAATTTTTTAATCGTTACACAGAAATTTATCAATTTTGATACCAAAATTTGTTAATCGTAACACAAGTATAGTTCTTATTAAGAGGGTGAAACAAGAGTTATAAGCAATATATTGATGATTTTCTGGATTTAAAATTTACATGCATGTAGTTTTATGATTGATTAATTTTTGTTTGTGTGCTTGTTTTGAACTGAGTTTATGTGTGTGTCGTCATTATTAAGTAATTTCGGTGCATTCTGGATTTAAATAAGGTGCACTTAGTCTGTGTTTATTTTGAACTGAGTTTGTTTGTGTATCGTCATCATTAA
The DNA here is from genome assembly GCF_003086295.3 of Arachis hypogaea. Lineage (NCBI taxonomy): Eukaryota > Viridiplantae > Streptophyta > Magnoliopsida > Fabales > Fabaceae > Arachis > Arachis hypogaea. The sequence goes on from NC_092055.1 coordinate 131,975,269, forward strand.
ATAATTTTGGTGCATTGTAAATTTGAATTATTATACGTATAAGAAAAAGACAACGATGATGACAATAACGATAGCGATAACGATGAGGATGATAATAATAATAATGGTGATGGAGGAGGAGGTGTTGGTGGTGGTGACCACGACGCTAATAATAATAAAAAAATGAGTAAAAAGGAAGAGGGAGGAGGAGGAGGAGGAGGAGGAGATGGAGGTGGTGGTGTGGTGACGACGACGACAATAGAGAAATATGAGGAAATAGTAGGAGGAGAAAGAGGTATAAAACAAGATTAGTTGGGCAAGGCTTCCATCAGGTAGAAGGTATAGACTATCATTAGAAGGGGTGTATACGGTCCAGCCCAGTTCGAAGGCCCGACCTGAAATCGAAGTATTTTGCATATTTTGGCCCTGCCTTGAAGTGGTCCGGGTTTGACCCTGAGAAAAAAAGATTCACTCGAAAGACATAACTCAACCATGTCTAGGCTAGAGCTCGGGTCATCTGGCCCAACTCAGTGAGAATGGCTTAGCTAAATATTTCATAAATATACTCTTTGATCCTTAGTAATGAGTCTCTGGTCCCTGCACTGCATTTTCGTCTCTCTCAAACTCAAATTAGGACACGGTTTCAGGCTTCAACCCTCTCTCTCTCAACTCCAATCTGATCTCACTCCCTTGCCCTCTCTCAGCCGCTTCTCATCTCAACCCCGCCTCTCTCACTCCCTTGTGCTACCAGCGTCAAAGTCTTTTTCTTCGTGTCAAAGCTCTTCCAAATCTTCTTCTATCTCCACGTCGAAGTTCGTCAAAATCTTCTCTGCGTCGACACTGCAGTACTTGTCGGCGGCGACCCTCAGTGACAACGCCAGCCACCAATAGCATTTGCATAGTGTGACGGTCAGTATGCCGGCACTACCCCCTTTTTCTGCTTCTTCTATTCCTCCTCCTCCTCCTCCTCTTTTTTCTTTGCCACCACCAGTCATGCAAAGGTTAGCTCCACCATCACTAGAAGCCCGTGTGAAGCTCAGTCAGCTACTACCTCTACTTAACCACCATTTTTTTTCTATTCTCAAGGTCAAAGAAATCGATATCTTCTTCTTTTTTTTCAATTAATTAAGGTTGATTCTAAACTTTTGATGATTGTTGTGATTATTAGAAAATTGATTATTGTTTTGAATTTTGATTATCATTCAACTGATTATTATCCTAAACTTTTATTATATTGTTCTGATTATTAATTAAGATTGATTATTGTTTTGACTACTCTTATTATAAAGTTTCTCCTAATTATTTTCTTCTAATTTGTTCTATTTTGATGTGATTATTATTGATTTTTTTATTATTGTTGTTATAGTATTTTTTACTATTGTTATGTGGTCTAAATTTCTGATTTGTTATTTATTATTGGAAAATAATATCTGATTTTTTTTGTACAAATTATTGTTAAAGGCCCAATTTTCACCCGCTTTAATTGTGGCATAAAAATATTTAGATTTTATCGAGTTTAGAGTCAGATTAGGGTTTGACAAATAGATTTGGTATGTATTTAAGGCCCAGTCTGGATTAAAAAAAAAGTTAGTTTCACTCAATTTATATACACCCCTAGTGTGGTGGTTGAGTGAGAGATAAGATGGGATTAGAGGTGAATGGTAAATTTAAAATATGAAAATTTGAGTGAAGCTGTTTTTGAAATAAAATGTTATTAAAATTTTAGTTCTCTTCTCTAAAAATTTTAGTCTCTCTATTTTCATTTGAAAATGAAATTTTAGGGATATTGACTAAAATTTTAGGTTAAATCACAGATATAAACCAAATGGAGGCATATATTATACAATTCTATCAAATTCAAAAACGTTACAAAGATTTACCAGATGGACAATTTCATATAATTCGAATGAGGCTCATTCGAATTACACAAACAAAGAGTAACTCAAAGCAATCAAATTCGAATTATAAGTGATCAACATAAATCGAATTGGATCAATTCGAATTATGCATGCATAAATTCCAGAGGTAATTCGAATACACTCACGTTTTATGATATAATTTGCAATACTCTTTCTACCCATTATTTTATTAAAAAATTAATAATTTAAAAATTTAAAAATATATATATTATTCCATGTATTAAAAAAAGTTAACAAAATATTTAATTACGAGACTTCTTCAAAATATTATGAGTTATCAATTCGAATTCTATACAATACTCTTCTGCCCATCCTTGATAGCTCATGAATATTTTTTAATAAATTTATTTAAATTATACTACAAAAAAATATTTTATTCTATGCAAAACAATTAAAAAAAATGGCTCAAAAGATGTTAGGAGCATAGTTGTCAGAACCGAACCGGTGAAGTTACTGGGTCACTGGTTCAACCGATGGGTCACTGGTCGAACCGGTTAACCCGGTATAATTAAATAATTATGTAAAATTTAATTATTTTTTCTTTATTATAAGTACTTTTATTTTGTTTTTATAAAAATAATTATTATTTTTAAATTTTAATACTTTATTAATTAATTTATATTTATTGTATTATTATATTATTATAAGTAAAAACTTACATATAGTTAATTTTCATGTGATGTTGATATTTAAAAAAAGTTAAATGATTTGACAAGTTTAACTAAATATCATCTAACGATTTTCAATTATTAACTTCATATGAAGATAACTGCATGTGAGTCTTTACCTATTATTATAATACAAGTATTTATTGAAAAAATAATATTCATAGATATCATATAATCATAAAAAGAAAAAATAAATTATGGTTAATAATTTTTTTATCTTTTAAATATATATATATATGTATTAATAAAATTTATTGTTAAATAAAATATAATTAATTTAAAAATGAGTGACTTTAAAATTAAAATTAATTGAATATAAGTAAAATAAAAAATTGTTATATGTATTTATTAAAAATAATATTAATATATTATATAATTATGAAAAGAAAAAATAAGTGAATTTATAATTATTGTTAAATAAAAATATAATTAATTTAAGAATGAGTGAGTTTATAACATAAATTAAAATAAATTAAATAAAAGTAAACTATTTGATGAAAGATATATATATATATATCATAATTTGCATACATACACATTTTGGATAATTTTGACTTTTAAACGGTTCGGTCAGACCAATCTTAATCTTATTGAGTTTGACCGGTTCTTACTGGTTCACTCTGAATTTGATCGGTTCATTTCGATTTCATACCTTGCACAGTCCAAAAGTCAAACCAGACCGGTACTAGGTTCGGTTCATCGGTTTTCCGATCAAACCGGCCAGTCCGGTCCGGTCCAGTTCTGCTAACTATGGCTAGGAGTACTATAAAAATTTATAATGTTCTAATGACTTAGTAAATACATGCATGTACTCAAATTTTAAATAAAATACTCTACATAGTCAATAATAATTTAAAAATTAAAGAAAATATATTTTTATCATGTATTTACCTAAGTCACTGGGACATTACAATTTTTATATAGTACTCCTAACATCTTTTAAGCCATTTTTTTAAAATTATTTTGTATGAAATAAAATATATTTTTTAATTGTTTTGTATGGAATAAGATATTTTTTTTAATTTCTAAATTATTATTGATTATGTAGAGTATTTTATTTAAAATTTGAGTACATGCATGTATTTATCTAAGTCATTAGAACATTACAAATTTTTATAGTACTCCTAACATCTTTTGAGCCATTTTTTTTAAATTGTTTTGCATAGAATAAAATATTTTTTTGTAGTATAATTTAAATAAATTTATTAAAAAATTTATTAAAAAATATTCACGAGTTATCAAAAATGGACAAAAGAGTATTGTATAGAATTCGAATTGATAGCTCATTAATATTTTAAAGAAGTCTCGTAATTAAATATTTTGTTAGTTTTTTAATGCATGAAATAAAATATATATTTTTTAACTTTTAAATTATTAATTTTTTTAATAAATTTTTTAATAAAAGAATGGGCAGAAGAGTACTACAAATTATATCACAAAATGTGTGTAGTTCAAATCAAGGTTATTCGAATTACCCCTAGAATTCATGTATGCATAATTTGAATTGGTCCAATTCAATTTATGTTGATCACTTGTCATTTGAATTACTTTTGGTTTGTGTAATTCGAATGAACCTCATTCAAACTATATGAAATTGTCCTTCCAATAAATTCGTTTTTGAGTTTGGTAGAATTATGTAATATATACCTCTATTTAATTTATATATGTGATTTACCTAAAATTTTACTTCTACCAAATATAGTACTGAATTCTAATTCCCAAATTTTAGTCCTCATTTTAGTCCAGTATCAAAAATAAACTCTGCTTAAAATCTCAGAGAGATTGAAATAAAGTAACGTCATATACTCATATATACAAAAGTTTATCGTTAAAAATTAGTTATTAATAATTTTTATACAGACACCATTAATTAGTTATTAGTATAGAAATAATATGAAATCGTCTTATAAAGAAGTGCCTTTCTAACCAGTAACTTACTCAGAATTCAATACCCACACACACCCAGCTTAGAGGCCCTGATTTTAAAGCGTGTGCGATCAAAACCACGTTGTTTTCGTGGCTTGATTATATCAAAGACATCTTCTGCTACCATGGCTTCAATCCCCCCTTTCTTCACCATAGAGTTCTTTATTGCTGTTTTCAGAAGCAATTTGTTAACGCGAGTAGCTTTCTTTAACGCATTTAATGCCTTTAATTTTAATCTTTTTTCTGCTTTTGCTCTCTTCTCACCCTGAGGGCCATAGTAGAATCTTGCTTCTTCGAAAGAAAGCTTTGGCGTGTATGAACAAAAATAATCTTTTATGGTTCTTGCTTTTGCTGCTACTGACTTGCATAACATTAGATCTTGAAAAGGAATCGTAGTTTGGTTTAGTGTTATTCGATCATCGCCTTCGTCGTCCACGTCGTCGTCGTCCATTGTTGTTGGTGCTAAGCCGTAGAATCTTGCTTCCTCAAACGAAACCGCAGCCACGAAGTATGAATACTCCATTGCTTCTTCCAGGAGAGTGGAAGCCATGTTTGAATGATCCTTCGTTGTTGCTGAGAAAGTGAAGGAATTGGGGGTTTGTGACATAAAGTGTGCTAGGGTTTTATTTTTTCCCTTATAAATTGAATTAATATCTGTTACTTGTACAATAAGTATCAAATCAGTTATGGAATACATATAGAATTTATTTGGGTGGGATTAAGTTGTTAAAAAAATATTATATTTTTTATCTTTTAGTATATTTGATAAATTTTTAATAATAAAAATAAAAAAGAATCTTTTTTTTATAAGTTATCATTTATATTTTATTTAAAAAGATTTTTTGTCTTAAAAAATATTTTAACAAAATAAATAAACAAAAAATATTTTAAATTATTGAACTTAAATATAATTGATAGATAATAAAATATTTTTACATGAGATATTCAAATATCAAATTTTATTTTATTGTTTTAAAATATCTTTAAAAAATTTATTAATTTTTTTTAAATTCATCCAAATAAATGCATAATAAAATATATAAAATATAAATTAAAAATAAATAAAATAACTACTATATATATATATATATATATATATAATAATTGTTTTGATAACTAATTTTTTTTGTATTTTTAATATTTTTGTTGTACTATATTAAAAGATTAACTTTTTCTTATTAATATCAATTAATTGTTTTTGAAACTATTATTTGGATCTTGGTGAGATTATTCTAACTGGTTAGCATTTAAAAAGTATTATACAGACTATAAAATATAATTGCTTTTATATTCTTAGTTTACTAAACCCAAAATTTATTATTAGATAGATAATGTTATTAGATATTATATCTAACAAATACACTCATGCAATTTTTACTGTCTATAACTAATTCTGTTAAGGTCTCAAAAGTTGTATTTGTTTATAGGTACAAAATATTAAAATAGAAACATAAAAATACAAAATTATATTTACCAGATGAGATATATATAGAGATATTATATTCAAAAATATTAAATTAATATATTTTTATCTATTATAACAAAAAAAATACATAAATATTAATAAAAAATGTAACTTATTTTTATTTTTTATTATTTTTGTTAATTTTAATTTTTATAATTATATTATTTAAAATTTTGTTACTAATAATTTTTATATAGACACCATTAATTAATTATTAGTATAAAAATAATGTGAAATCAAGAGCTTATCTATTCCTATTTATTCAAACAAAACGACATCATTTTGACATCAAATTAATTAAAAACTTATTTGAAAGAATCTATTTGTCTTAAAAAAAATTATACAATATTTTTTGAAATTAAATTTTTAGTATTATAATATTTATTATATTAATATTTTTTAATAAATTATTGAATATATAGTATAATAAATATAAACTAATTAATAAACTATTTAAATTTAAAAATATTATTTATTATGGCAGTAAGTAAATAATTATCGGTGTAAAAAAATATATAAATAGTAAAAATTAAAATACAATTAATTAATAGATTAGTAATATAATTTTAAAAAATAATAATGTTAAAATATATTATTATTATTATTATTATTATTATTATTATTATTATTATTATTATTATTATTATTATTATTATTATTATTATTATTATTATTATCTACATAATAAAGTGAAAACACAAACATTATTTGATATACGTGGCATATATAATAATTATAATATTTTTACTAAATTTTTATATGCAGAAATTTTTTTTATCAATTATAAACTTAATTTATCATTTTTTTAACTGAATTAGTTATTGTATTTTATATCTTTGTTTTGAAATACACCAGCTGCCTCACATATATATATATATATATATATATATATATATATATATATATATATATATATATATATATATATAAATGAATATTTATTAATAATATAAGAAATAATGTAGATTCATTGAAATTAAAAGAAATTAAAAATGTTAGGTGCTTTTCGTGTAAAATTGTAAATTAATTATAACTCTTATAATAAAATTATTTTAGCGTGTGTGACATAAATTGATTGGAAAGAATAAATTCTTTTGATTTACTCTAAGAACATCTAATAATGACTCTAAATAGTATAACTAATAATTATGGAATAATGACTTCTGATAAACTTTAAGTAGTTGTTAATATATATAACCATGTATAATGATTTAGACTAATATATATAAATTTATATATGTGAACATCATAGTATATATTGTTAAAGTTGATTAACTTTTTTAAAGCATGTGCTAGTCATTGACTTTCGATGTTACTCCTGATAGTTTTTTATCTTGTAATTTTAAAAACATAAATTTTTAGTGGCCAGTAATTTTTTATAACTTTAACTAATATTTAGTCAGTACAACTATTAAGTTATTTTTAATAAATAAATTTTATTAATTTATTTGTATAAATTTTAATAAATATAAATATAAATTACATTAATTTATATGTGCAAAATTTAGTAATATAAATACAAATTATATATTTTTTGCGTATAAATTTTTGTAAATATAGATATAAATTATTGTTGATAAAATACTGATCTAAAATAATAATATTTATTGATCATATAATATTTTTAATAAATTTAAATGTTTTTACATGAAAAATAATAATAAAAAATTAAAAATAGATAAAAATTAATGTGTTTTGACATTAAGAATGTACTTATTTAATGTCTAATTCTGTACCAATTATTATTATATAATTATTACAAACAAGTACAAAAAATTTTCAAATTTTAATTATAATTCTATAATGCTATCAAAATAATTATTAATTAGTTTATATTTTTAAATTTAAATAATTTATTAATTAATTTATATTTATTATACCATATATTTAATAATTTATTAATAAATATTATAACAATAAAAAATTAATTTAAAAATAAAATTGTATAAATTTTTTTAAGATAAATAGATATTTAACAAATAGAATCTTAACTAACTAACATTAAAATGATGTCATTTTATTAAATGAATATAAATGAATAAGTCTTTGATCAATTTGAATTTAGGGATAAATCAATTCATATTCGTGTTGCCATTTGACGTTAAACGTAATAAGTCAATTACTTTTGTTAATAGATGACAGTAAAAAAGTCATATTATCTCATTATCTCATAGAGATCACAAATAAAAACAGACATAAACCTTTTTTTTTTAATAAAAAAATGTGTAATCATTCTCAAAAAAGACCGGATTGGGTTGGTACTTTGCTCCACTAAAATTTTTAATTATAAATTTTTTTATGTTTTGTAACAATTCGTTGATAAAGAATAAGGGATGGTAATGGGTCTTTATGGGTGGGGGAGGCTGTCCATCTTTGTCATTTTTTTTGGCAAGAAAGACAAAAAGTTTTAAATATTTTTATTTAATGAATATAAAATAAATATATTAAAAATTTAATTTTTTTATATTGTTAATTAAAATTTTTTTATTCTGTAATTTTAACATATACTTTTAAGACATATAATAAATAAATTTTATTATTATTAAATTTTAAATTTTTTTAAAAAATTTAAAATAACGATAATATAATTTAATCAAATATATTAAATTAAATATAATTTAAATACAAATTTAATATAATAATATACATATAAAATTTTCAACATATAAATTAAAATAAAATAGATTAAAATTACTTACATAATTTATATATAATGATATTTAAATATATTTTTTTCGTAAAAATTTAAAAAATACCTCAATTTCTACCCCTATCTCTATTTATTCGTGAAAGCATATCTCCATCCCATAGAAATTTTACAAATCCCCACGAATATAGATTTTTATGCCTAATCAGTAATCAGGATAAATCCAATTTTAAAAAAATCACGAACAAATCAAACAAATAAGACCAAAATGAAGGGATGACTTTTCAAAGTTTGTGCATTAAATGGAAAACACGTGCTCCAACGATGGACCTAAAGACACAATCACACACACGCACTTGAAGCACTCTGCACGACACACACACTCATAATTTAGCGGTGAGCAACACACCCCGCTTTTAATTCTGTTGCATATAATTTACACACGTTTACTTTTTACTTTTTATTTCTTTTAAAAAGAAAGTCATAAATCTAAAAATATGATTTTTTTTAATTTATCAAATTTAATGTATCAATAATTAATTTTGATCATACAAATTTACAAAAAATAAAAAAAAATAGTAACTGTATCCTAAGATAAATATACCGATTGTAAAAAGATTATAATTGTAGACATTTTTAGATGTTTAGATGAGTTCTTTTAAATATTTTTAAAGTGATATAATTAAAAATACTTTAATATTTAGATATTTTAAAATTATTTTTTGTTTTTAATTATGTTAAAATATTTCTTAAATAAAAGATATTTTTACATTAATTTAAAAGAATATGCCGACTTACTTGATGACATCTGTCAATAAAAAAGAAATATTAAAATATTTTAAATTAATTAAAAAATTTAAAATACTAAATAAAAATTCGATACAAAAATGACTTTGACGGAAGAAATTAATACTTTAGCTCATCAACTTATTATTTCTATAAAATAAGATCAGTCAAACTTTTAAGTTTTAACCTTAAATCCATATCTTATCTGAGAATGATAATCATAATAATAATGGAATATTAATTAATATTAATGAGTTTAAAGAAGAGATTATTATGTAACGTCATCCTATCTGAATTCTGAACTAGTACTTTGTTGGAGTTTGGACTGACTCCCTAATCTTCTTCTACTTGTTCCATTATTATTACTGTGGACCCGAACACGCGCCTCCACGTGTCACCTTTCGTAACCGTCCGATTAAAATCCTCCATCACCATCACCATTCACAACCAAACCCACTTTGAACCCTTTCACACAGCTCAACAATATGATGAATTAGATGAAACTCGACACCATTACCCTACTTTGATTTGATTTTCCCCCAACTCCTTCTTTGAACCAGCTACTATTTCTTCTTCTTAATTAATAGGAAGATATAGAAGAATCTGGAAAAAGAAGAAGAAGAAGAAGAAGAAGAAGAAGAGGAAGATGGGGAGTTGCGGGTCTAGACCTAAGGTCTCAGAAGACCCCTTCACGAAGAAGAATCGCCATCATCGAAGGAGAAGAAGAAGAATCCTCCGAAGAAGAGTCTCTTCTAGCAAGATCGAAGCCAATAACGTATCTCACTGCAACTCAGCTCTTCAACTTTCTCATCGCACTTCCGGTACCCTTACTTCCCCCTTTTTTTCCCTCATGGAATTGTAGTTTTGTTATGAATAGATTATAAATTTACAGAACCCTATGATTGATTGATCTCTGGTGTGATGAATGCTGCTACTTGCTTTATTGCATGTTTAGTTTTTTTTTTCCCCTGAGCTGAAATTTCGTTTTTTTTTTTAAATGATTTATTTAATGCTGGTTTGACTGAATATTTGAATCTGAAATCGGAGTGAAACGGCTTGTTTTGTTTCTGTTTCTAGATGCTGCTTGGTTTGATTCTACTTCAGCCTTGGATTCTGAGTGCGACGAAGAATTTTACAGTGTCTACGATGGTAAGTGCCTTCTCTTGCTAATTTTGAGAATCAATTTGCTAATTTATGTTTAGCTTTTTCATTTTAGGTTTAGCAGCATGATTATTAACTGGTTTTCTAGCATTAGATACCTAGCAACAGTAGCAGAAAATTAAAGGTCACTTGTAATTTTTTGTGCATAAACAACCAAGATCAAGATCAGCCAAAAGATTTTAAGATTCTGCATTGGAATAAGGGTTGGTTGTAGAGCTGAGTTATATTTTGTTTCTGCAGGGGAAGCTATTTCGAGCCATGCTGATGAAATTGTAGAGGACAACAAAAAGCTTACCTCAGATCACTGCGGGATTCTGCCAAATACTTGCTTGCCTTGTCTTTCTTCTAATGCCATTGCCGTTGACAAAAGAAGGCCGTCAAGTCCAGAGACACCAACTTCGAGGAGAAAGTCGCTTTCTAAACTGTCGTTTAAATGGAGGGAAGGGTCTTCCGACACGATATTACGTGAGTGTTGTCTTGTGGTTTCCTAATTTTGTTTATTTTTCTATTTTATGTCAGTAGAAGAGTTAGAATGAGTGCGAAAATGGTGTTTCTTGTGAATGACTGAGCTTCTTTTATTTCCCCAGCTGTTAAGACAAGAAGTTAAAATAAATAAACATGAAAATTTAGTTTCCCAGTTTATTGGCTTTTAGTTTTCGGATGTTTACTACCCTTGTTTTTTGGTAGTTTTTCTTGTTTCTCACTCTGGTCTCATTTGTTTCAGTTTCACCCAAGGCACCTAAACTAAAGCCAATAGCAGGTTTGTCAATTCCATTTTGTGCAATAGAGAAACAAAGCCCTGGTTCTTGGTCATTAATTGAGCCAAGTTCATTCAAAGTCAGAGGGAAAAACTACTTTAGGTTGGTACAAAATACTTGTTTTTGTATACACACCGTTTTGGGGGGATTAATGCTTAACCTTTGGGTTATGATCACCCTCATGTAGAGGATATTATGACAAAAACAAAATTTTTCATTATTGATAGTGCTAGAATTCATTGTTGCTTGGACTTGGTTGGCAGGGACAAGAAGAAAGAATTTGCGCCAACCAATGCTGCTTTCTATCCCCTTGGAGCAGACCTCTTTCTGTCTCAGCGAAAAATTGAACATATTGCGCGCTTTATACAAATTCCTTCTATAAACATACCTGGGGATGTTCCTTCTATTCTTATTGTAAATATTCAGGTAGCTGCATATTTCCTAGTCCAGATTGAACTTCAACTGAGAATTTCTTATCTTGAATTATTGGGGTGCAAATTTTATGTTCGACATCTGAATATTAGTTTATTCACTTTCTGTATATGCACGGCAATTTTTCATACTCTTGTATGATTTCCCCTGAAATTGTGTGCTGTTCAAACTGCAGATTCCATTGTATCCTGCCACTATCTTCCAAAGTGAAAATGATGGTGAAGGAATGAATGTGGTTTTGTATTTCAAATTATCCGAGAAGTATTCTAAAGACCTCCCAGACCAATTCCGAGAACATATCACTGTAAGGACTTTTGCCACATCATTCTGCCTCATGTTATGGAGGATGTTGCCTCTGGAACGTAGTATCTTATGGTCTTTATATGCTCAATTAACAAGTTTTGTGCTTTTTCTTATTTCTTGGCAGAAATTGCTCAATGACGAAGTGGAGAGAGTTAAAGGCTTCCCCCTAGATACGATTGCACCCTTTAGGGAGAGATTAAAAATCTTAGGTAGAGTGGCAAATGTGGAGAGTCTTTCCTTAAGCGCAACTGAAAAAAAGCTCATGAATGCTTACAATGAAAAACCTGTTCTCTCACGCCCACAACATGATTTTTTTGTGGTAATTACACCTATTTTATTTACAGATTTAACGCTCAAGTAGACACTTCATTTGCCATTCAACAGAGATTATTGAAGTTTGTTTCTCTAAAATATTAGAGTTGTATTAATAAACTAATGTTAATCCTGCTGTAAGACAAACAAAAATGTGTTCCTCCATCTCAGTGTATGCTTGAAATATCTTGAAAATATTTTTCAAAGTCATTGTTTATGCTATTTCTTGCGCAGGGAGAAAACTATCTTGAGATAGATTTGGACGTGCACCGATTTAGCTACATTGCTAGAAAAGGGTTTGAAGGATTTATTGAAAGACTGAAGCATTGTAACCTGGATTTTGCTTTGACAATTCAGGTAAGTTCTAACCATTTTATCAGCAACAAAAAGATAATCCTTCAACAAACGTTTTTAAGTTTTTTTTTGTGCTTTTCAAATGAGTTTACTTTTAGTAAGATAATAATTTCCCGAACACGCTAACAAACTTAGAAAGTAATTTTAATGGTGCCGAAACAAGAACTAAGACTAACTATGGTCTTTATGCTACAGGGAAACAAGGCAGAAGACTTGCCAGAGCATATATTATGTGCAATAAGGCTGAATAAAATTGATTATAGCAAGTTCAACCATCTTGGCTCTTAAGGTCACAGGATCAACGGAGCTTTAACCATAATATATATTATTATGAAGAATTGCAAGCCGCTTACTCACAGGTGGTTTAAGAATGGGAAATTCTTTAGCTAACTCCAATGTATCGTTGAATTTATTGATTCATTGATATAAGGGTGTGTTTGTTGGTTAAGTTTTTGGAAGGGAATGAATTGAAGAAAAGGGTTTGAAGTGTAGCTATGAATTCATTCTATTCTTCAAACCCTTTCCTTTTCTTTGGTTCTCCTTGAAAACTATCTTGAAAACAAACACACTAAAGGTGTAGAATGTACAGTGATAAGAATTCATAAATTGGAAATAATCAAGGAGAAAATTGTCTTTTCCGAATATATAAGCAATCCCCAAACTCTTGTAAAATCATGAGTTGGGCTACCAACTACCATACAATACATATCGTTGGATATTTGCATATTGGTTATAATTGTGAAAGTGGGTGCAGAAATTGGTATATTATCAATTCAAGCAATTGCATATACTTTTCTCTTTTTCTTAGCTGCTATGAAATGATACATGACAGGAAAGGAAGTGATGGATATCAGTATATGACGAATTTCCTCTTGACATTAAAGATAGTATTCGTTATGAAAGCTCAAGGATCCGTGACATTTAATTTCAAGTCGCACATGTAGCTTTTTTTTTTTTTAAACGGTATTTTGTGACATTTAATTTTAAGTCGCACATGTAGTTTTTTTTTTTTTTTTAAACGATATTTTATCGAAATTTTATTTAAGAGTTTGTCGTTGGAATGAAATGTTACACGCAGGGAGCGAAATTTAAACTCCTGACATATTTGTATGACATATTTGTATGGTATTTAAAATTGTTCGATTACATACAACGACAAAGCCTTAAAATTGTCCGATTACATTTAAACTCCTGACATATTTGTATGACATATTTGTATGGTATTTAAAATTGTTCGATTACATACAACAACAAAGCCTTAAAGTTGTTCGATTACATGAGGGAAAAAAAAAGGAAGAAACTATACGACAAAGCCTTAAAATTGTTCGATTACATGAGGGAAAAAAAAGGAAGAAACTATACGAGCGAAAGTTAATACAAGACTAGTTTAATCAAGATTTATATATTTAAAATTAATTTCTTTTTTGTTATTTATTTGGCTGTATTTTAGTGTTCGAGATTTTTTAATTGTACAGTAGCTATCTTTTCTAACTCATGGTACACCCGTTATTCTGATTCTGTTCCAAACTAACTAGTTTCTTCTTCACAAATATAGCCAATAACCTTAATTTATTTGGTTGAAATTGAAAGGAGCAATCCAAATATTAACATATTTACATAAATTGAAGCAGCTAATTCCCATCAAAACAAATATAAACTAAAAGAAAAAACTAACAGTAATCACTCACGAATTGGTGGAGAACTCATACATCGTCCAAAGATGATAGAGAAAAAACTTCTATGCACCTTGCCTCCGGCTCCAGATTTTGCTGACGAAGTTGAAGTTGAACTCATAGAATTTGAATTAAGAGGATGTGAATGTGGAGCAACCTCGTATCTGCTCTCACCGACGTTAGATGATGCAGCAACCCCATTCACTTTCGGATCCACGAACACTTGATCCGTCCATATTCGACCGGAAGATCCTTGTCTTCTAAATGAACAAGATGATCTTGTCAAATTATTCATGATTTCATTACAGTTCCTTGAGTTGTAATATATTTTTCTTATTCTTTCTCTCTTGTCCCTTTTCTTTCTAAGTATGTTTTAACTTTTAACACCTTTTACTTTAAATAATTATTATTGTTTTGTGATGAGAAAATGTTTATGACTCAATTAGCATGTAGCTTCATAATTAGTAAATAGCCTTCTGTTTTTCCGTCGTCTTATCCATTGAATTTTGACAGATTCATTTTATGGTATTCCATAGTTGGAATCTAACAAATGTCCTTTTATCTATACTTGTAATATGATGCTAATATTAACATAACCAATCAATTAATTTTAAAAATTCCTGCAAAATTTTCAGAAATCAAAATTTATTTCCCACTCATATTGCATGATTAGAAGTTTTAAGTTTCATGCAAAATTTGTTCTCCATACATGTAAAATTTACTTATTATTCATTCAATTTCTGATTTTCGTAACATATTTTTTCTTTTGGGTAATGCAATCGCATATATATTGTTATAAAATTAATTCATGAAAAAAATACGTCATGCAAAAAGTATTTCGTTCCCACATTACAGATTGAGATTTTCAAATTTTCTTTTTAAGTCCTCCCGTACAAATTTTATTTTATAATTTGTTAAGAAAATAAATAGACGAAAAACTAGATGAATTACTTATTTTAATATTTTTAATAGGTTTTTATATTTTATGAATTTATTTTCATCCATGCAAATAAATGTCACCACATGTATAATGGTCGTTCAAAAAACAGATGTAATTAACTAACTGAATGACTGAATACAATGTATCAAAATTAAAGTTATATTGTATTGAAAACGGAAAAATTTTAGCTAGTAAACAAATGATTTATTTGGTTCTTTTGATAGATTTCATTTAGTTACGTTTATAACAAGTTGATGGATGAAATTTTGGTACG